>NW_007579336.1:161052-248728 GCF_000690725.1 Stegastes partitus | reverse complement strand
CGCAAAAAAAAAAAAAAAAAAAAAAGCTGGAATATTAAAGTTAAACTGTAAAAATCCCAAAGAAAGCTGCGGGACTCTCGTTAATAACGCTCCAGCTTGCTAGAATAGAAGAAGACACGGAGAAATGCACTTGTTTTTATCGAGAGAAAAGTGCAAGTCGCCAAATTCACCGCCCACTTCCAGCGAGGAAGCATGGCATGCCACACGACCTGCTTCATGCGCACCCATTTTATGATGACCGTCCTCTGCACGACGATGCCCGACTTTCCCCCTCCTCCTCCTCCTCCTCCTCCTCTTCCTCCTCCACAACTTCACAAAAACCGAGCTTAACGTATTTCCAAAGCAAAAAAATAATAATAATATCCGGAGCGCAGCAGCGACGACAAGCCGACGGTGTAATTTGATCTTTACTCTTTGTTATTCCAGAGCCGTGTCACTGCAACATCCAACTACATGTGCGCGAAGTTCAAAGCGACCAAAAAGTGCACACTTTCTACAACCGAACCGCTTTTTAAGTTCTTAATTTTTTAGCCGGTTTGAGCCTCGTGAGGCGTTCACGGGTAGTTTTGTGTGTGCGCGGCGGCTGTTTTTGTTGACAGCAGCAGCAGCCCGCGTGTTGAGACGCATCCCTGCTCGGGGTGGGCGTGAGACATCCAACTTGGCTTATTTAGCAAAATGTGGAGCACACTGCGGGCTGCACACGCCGCTGCAGCCGCGTTGTTGCACACCTAAGCTGTGTTTTACGCGCAACACTTGAGTTCAATCGGCGGCTGCTTTTCCTCCCCCTCCAGCCAGAAACAAGCCACCGAGCCACCAACAACAACAACAGCCGTCCAGCCGCTCCTCGCGTCTGCATGCGAAGCGCCTCCTGACACCATTTAAACGCACCTCAGCCTTCCTCCCCCCACTTTCCGCGGCTACTTGAACTGTTTTAAAAAAGAAGGCGAGCCGCACATGGAGCAGCCCGTCCTGCAGCAGGGCCTAAAACACAGCGATTGTTCTGAGACAACTCGGAGCTTGTTTTGAATTACACATCCGACAGAGCAGCCAAACACTCTCCAAACCGCCTCGGACGCGCGGCGCCGCCAACACGCACTTCCTTACCTTGGTTGCAAGTTGCGTGAAGCTGATATAAAGTGATAAGTCCCCGCAGCGCGTCGTTACGATGTGACTATTATGAAAATCAACCCGCATCAGTAACCCGCTTCTCTTGTTGATGTCTGCGCCTGTGGACGGGACTGGATAGTTGTGGAGCCAGTGCGCATGCGTCGTATCCACACCTCCATTTCAGAGTAGAGCAGAAGGCGTTTTTCTTTTTCTTCAATCAAACTATTTACATAAACGACGTCTGACGTGGCCGTGCGTCTGCATGCTACTGGCCTTATAAGGATGGGAACATTGCGCGGGAACAGGGGGCTCGGCCCCGGTTGCTATGGCACATTGGAGAATGTAAGCAAGGGGGCGGGGCCTGTCGTTTTACTACAGAGCGCCAGATGGCCTGTCTGGAGGCCTACGGTTTTTAGGAGGCTCGGCGTCTAGCACGGACACGGGCTTTGTTGATTTGAATTGCGTGACAACAGAGCAGATTAGTGGTAAATAAAAGGTGGGTTCAACTTGGTCTCCATCCAGTGGTCAGTTTAGGCCGAACAGGCGCTTGTAGCAGCAGCAGCAGCAGCAGCAGCAGCAGCAGCAGCACGCCATCATCCCAGAGGGGGCTGAGCCCAGCCCAGCAGTCTGTGGATGTTAACCTCTTAATTGCACCATTTTCAAGTTATTTCAGAGTGAAATGAATATAAAGTGGGAGACGCTGTGTTCTCTGCAGAGGAGGATCGCCCCACTTGTCTTCTGCTCTCGGCCCATGTTCCATGTGGATGTCTCAGTAAGTGCAGAAGAGTTATTATTGAATTAGAATTAGTCTTATTTATGATGTAAAGGTGGGCCTTGGAAACATCAGTTTTTATAAATGATGTGCCAAAAGATGCAGGTGCTAGAGGAAAAACTTCACCCTAAAAGCCCCAAAATAAATAACTAATAATAATCAGAGAGAAAATATGTCTTAATGTTTGAGTTGGGTGTGTTTGTACAATTTATATAATTTGCTATAGTTTTATCAGAATATTTAAACGACTGAGGTAAAATTAGAAAGGTTCTAACTTGAATATTAACATTTATTAGATAAATTGGTACCAGCAATCTTGGCTTGGCGCCTGTTGATTTGAATAAAATAAAATAAAATCAGCCTTTATTAAACCTGCAGTGGGGAAATTTGCTATATACAGTAAATAACAGTGACTTGAAAAAAAAGCAAAACAAAAAAAACACCAAAACCTCAGTCCATGTTTGGCCTAATAGATCAGGACATAACTCTTCCTCCACCGTCTCTCACCTGCACCTTGTTGCCTTCATCCTCTTTTCTTTTTGAAAAAGCCTTTTATATCCACAGCTTTCAAACCTTCCCTTTGTGAATTGCTTAACTGGCTACCACCAGATATCAACAGTGACACGCTCTGTAACCAGCGTGCTCTCTTCTGCACGCTCACACAAAATGTGCCAAGTGGAATGAAGTCAATCTGCCGCTTGAAGGACAAACAGAGGAAAAAAAAACATGCTTGCGTTTTTGATCGGTGATATCAGATTATTTTGGAGGGCTCTGAGGCCTGATTGGAATGACAGATGAATAAACCCAGTGTTTGTTGGCCAGGACTAACAATCCTACTGCATCATTCTATCATCACATCTATCATTTAGTATTTACAGGGGAGCATAGACTGCGAGTAGCTGTGTTGTATATTTCACATGCAAAATCTGAAGGAAACTAAAAGGGCGACAGCCTGAGTTACTGCCTGGTTATCATGGAGCCTTAAATTACAGACTGGTGATCAAAGTGTCACTGTAATCCGTCCTCCCTACGCCTTATAAAGAACCGTAATCTGTGTCGAGACACCTCAGTTTGTCTTTGAAAACATGCTCCGTGAATCTTAATAGAAATTACAAGCTACACATGAGCATTGGAGGGAGTTTTCACATCCTTTACTTGAGTATTAATACTGTAAAAATACACTTTACTGCAGTAACAGTGTTCAGTGCAGAAAATGCCCTCATTACAGTATTAGGTTATTATCATTCTTAAAAGCAGGATTTTATTGCTGCAGTTGGTTGAGATGGAGCTCAATTTGAATTATTTTGTGTCTTAATGCTACTGATGAGTATTTTCTTTATGAATTAATCTGCTGATTTTTTTTTCTTTCATTGGTGGTTTGGTTTGTAAACATTTTGAAAATAGTGAGAAATGCTTTTCCATGTGCTCGAAGCAAATATCAAAATAGCTGACTGATTTATCGACGAATTATTTCAGTTGTGTAAAAAGTAAGGTAGCTTAATTTATAACTGCAAATTATTCATAAGCTCTTCATATTTTTTTATATACAGGAATTTTAATTTGTAAAATAACTAGTAGCTTAAGGTGTAATAAATGTAGTGAAGTAAAAAGTAGAATATTTCTCACCGATATGTAGAGAAGCAGTACATAGAAATGACTTATGTAAAATAAAAGTATTGCCGATTTGTGCTTCAGTACAGTATTTGAGCAAATGTACTCAGTTACATTCCTCCTCTTTACAAAACCTTCAGTATTATTTAGTTGAATTACATGATTTGCACCATCCTCATAATGATCCAACAGTTCTTTTTCAGAGAGCGCAGAACAAAAACACTGCTTCGGTTGGTCAAGTTTGCATTCATCAAATGCTTCTAAATGGCACAAAGAAACAACAGCAGGACAAGTGACTTATTTCAATATTAACTTTATTCTTCAACAGCACACGTCATAAATAACAGTTCATTATTGCTTTCTCTAATCTGTATTTAAACGGTAATAGAGGCTTGGTCATCGTGGGTTACATAGTGCTTGCAGGATAGTGCAGGAGGCAGCATTTTCATAATTCTTCAGCTGTTAAATCAAACGTGACATCAACATAATACCTAGCGTTTTTTTTACCGACCTGTGCTCTATTCACTGTCTGATTTTTTTTTAGAAACAAAACAGCATGACTCGTATCCACATGAGAAAACGTGGAGTCTATCGGTCGCACACGGACACAAACAAGATGCCTTTATACAGAAAAAAAAGTATGCCACAAATTCATTACACTGTAAGAACCGATGGGGAAACGATTCAAACGGGATGGATCGAGTCTATCAAAGATCTGACGAAGCAAAAATATTTACAATGAGAGAGAGGAGGGGGATAAAAGCCTTCTGACAAAATGACAAACACTATTTGAACTGACACAACTAGGACACCAGTTCGGATCCAGTGTTTCACCAACTGAGGAGTTTTTTTTGTTTTTTTTTTTCATGAGCACAACTCGCATGTGACCCCAAACTGAAATAAACAATGAGAAACAGGCCAGACATCACACAGTAGAACAAGAGCATAATAATAGAACAGTTTTAACATTATAGAGAGGGAGCATTATTTTTCTTGAGTATATTTACTAAGATATTCAATAAATGAAGTCAAGAAAAATGACAATAATCATAAGAATAATAATAATAAGGCCTGAGTCCTGACATCTCAGATCACAACACCAGAAGACGGAGAACAAACAAACAAACAGATTCTGGCCATGCATGTGCTTAGTTTAAAATTCAAGTGCAAGCAATACAGCAGTAGGAGGAGCAGTTATAGTTGCCCCCCCCAGGGTCAGGTACAGTAAATGACGTGAGCGGGGAAAATATCTACGGTGGATGTGAGTGTTATCGATGACTCTCTTTCTCTTCGAGGAAACAGAATTTCACAGTGTAAACAAGCAGAGGACTATTTCCTGAAGCAAATACAGTGTATAAGACATTTACATCAGTGAACAAGGCAATATGTTTGGTGCTTGAGTTGCCAGTGACTTCATCCGGTCCGCTGGCTGGTTTTAATGATAAAGTCAAGTGTCTCAAAGTACCTCCGTTTTTTTCCCCCCGTCCGGATGGAAAGATGAACAACCCAGCAGCGTGGGTTACAGACCAGAGCCCGGTCTCAGGGTCAGAGGTCGACCCCTTTAACCAGCGCCGTCTCCAGGGTGACGCTGAACTCGTTTAGCGTGTGCAGGATGCGAGACAGGGAGTGGACGGCGGCGCGGTCCCTCAGCAGAGCGCCGTCCTCGTACGTCCGGGCGGTCAGGGGACACTCGGCCAGCAGGGGGAGCCACTGGGAGAGAAGCCGGTCCCTGCAGAGAGACGCACCAGCAGTAATGGTGTCATAAATATATGATGAAGTTTGGTATTGAATTGAAAGCAAACAAGCACCGTGTAGTTTTTCACTTTCGGCCTCACAGAGCGGAAATGCTTTTGGGTTTCATTAACCTTGATGATGTCGAGTTCATTCAATGTCAGGGCAAACCACAAACAGGAGAGCTGGTGTTTTAATTAGGCACGACAGAGCCCAAGTAAATTTCTCAATTGTTCCGGCTTTGTTGGCGAGAAAAATGATGAAAAACAGAAAAGACAGACTGGCAAGGTCAGCGTCTTCTATCAAAACATTACTGAAAACCTTCTTTTATCAAAAGGCTGTTCCTCTTAAGTGGTTTGTTTGTATTTATTTTATTTTGTTCTTCTATATTCCATGTTGGTTTGCCCATCTTTATATCCTTTGCATGATGCTTATTGTATTTTTCTTCTATATATTTGGTGCTTCGTCTGCTTGGTGCTTCAAACTTCATTATTGAAAGCTGCTAAACAAATGCAGTTACAGACCACCCGCTGTTTTATCACGATAGCGCTGCACATAAATACACGGTCCACATGGGGTATTTAATTTTTTAAAAATTGGTTTTTAAATTGTTTTAAACAGCTTTACTGTTGCCTCTATTGACTCTTGACTGTATTTTTTGCACGGATTGACCATTTTTGTACTGATGGTGTCAAAATATCCCAACAAAAATTGTAAAAGTGGTTTTTAATCACTTTATAAATTACTTTGCGACAAACAACATGTAGCCACCATTGTTTATACGTTTCTTTTTCTACCAACAGTTGGTGCAAGTCAAGTTTTTATGACTTAATCAGAAATATGGATGATATTTTTGTGTATGTGTGGCTGATTTCTTATGCAAAATAGTTCAGTGTGAGAAAAATATAATAACTTTAGTAAGAGGAATATTTTCAAATTATATCTCTATTTCTACATTGAATATAGATTATATATCTGTATTTTTAATTCCTAACATTAGTGTCAGTCCAATTATTTCTGGAGTTAAATGTCTTTCATATTCAATAACTTTCTTATCTGTGGCTGCTCTTTTGCACCATCAGCAATATGAGGAGGGGGATTTATTTTTTTGTAAATGTCCTCTTCAAGCCTAGTTCAAACTTGTTTTCTCTTGTGTTTTGGGAGAGTTTTCCCAAGTCTGACTTTGGGTTACTCTCTGGATCTCTTTAAACTGTCATTTTAAAAGTTATGTGCGGTCACCTGATTCCCAGGCAGACGAACAGCTGGAATTTGCCCTCCTTTCCGATGTTTCGGGGCGAGGCGTTGATGGCGTTGACGTAGTGGCACAGTGAGTCGCAGGGCGGACCTCTGGTCAGCGTTGATCCGTGCAGGTCGCCCATCTGATCGGCCGTCTCCATGGAAACGACAGCCTTCTCTGTGGGAGAGAGTCGGCGACACTTAGTAGTTTATAACTTATTAATACTGCGACGAGACAAGAGAAAACAGCGGAGATGGATGGTGTAACACTGGTTGATAGCAAAACATATCAATCACGCTTTGTGGCCTGTAACTGGAGAAGCTAAATTCACACCGACTGCCACTAGATGGAGTCGGGAAAACAGAGGTCACTTTATCAGGACTTACCCACAAAGTCCCAAACAAACACATTCCTCTGGAAGAGACGGTTGGACTTGAAGCCATGGAGGAGGAACTTCTCCAGCGAAAGCACCAGCCCTCCTTCACCGCACAACAACACCGTCAGGTTTCCCCTCTGAAACGACACAAACAGAGTTAACGGAGGCTCGTCTTACAATCAGTAAATCCCTTCGTGTGTGGGGCAGAAGGAGCTGCCGTTTCTCCAAATCCTCCACAGCAGTGATCAGTTTGTTTCAGTTTTAAAAGCCTCTTTTATTTATTTATTAAAGAAATAAACAGAACAGAGCATATGCTTGCACTTTAAAGGCTGTGCACTTGTAAATATTATTAAAATGAATTGAAAACCCACTAAAAAACTAAAAAAAAGAGTCTCTCCAGAGCTTTTAAGTTGTTGTGGAGATGAGATGCACAAGAGAAAGAAATGAGGCTCGTGCTGGAGCGGTCGGGGTAATGAACCATGTTGGAGATAAAAAATAACACACGCAGGAGGCTGACAGTCGCTGCAAAGATACTCTTCTGCGCATTAAACACTTTGTCAGCCGACAAGATAAATGAACGCAGGAGCCGAATCATGCTCGCTATTACAGCCACACACCTCTTGTTCAGGTTTGTGGAAATGCTTCACAAGGTTATTCGCCGCCTCCCTCATGTCCTCCTGCACTTCCACTGACAGCATTCCTGAAAAGATGAATGAAGAAGAGTCACGGATAGAAACATGAGGACGGCTGACGATGAACACGAGGGGGACAGAACAGGGGGCTCAACAGAAAGGTGATACAGGAGCAGAATCTGTTATTGTAATGAGCTGCCCAAACAAGTAGGTCAGCTATTGTACTGAAGAATGTGCTCTTTGTCAGTACGTACTGCTCCGGCTGCCAAGCGATCCCAGCACCGTCCGAACACTCTGAGAAGGAGAGGCCAGCTCCGGAGGCGTCCCTGTCCACCTTCCAGCATCCTCCTCCGCACCAGGTGACACCAGCTGACCAATGAGGACTCTTTCCAAGCTGCCGTCGCCCACGCCTTTCCCCAGCCATCGGCCGCACGGAAACCTGAAAAGACAGAAGGAGCGTACGTGTCCAAGATTTAAAAAACAAATGATGACTAATCATTCAAAAGGCAGCCTGTTTACTAAAACAAAACTGTAGATTTGGCTTTTGAGTGATTTGTTATCTACCATAAACGTACAGGAAGCTGACACATGCTCTAGACAATGCAGTCACTTATTATCTGCTTCATGTTATGACCATTTCATCAGAGTGTTTAGGAAGTTTAGACATCCAGTATTTGATTGTCAGGCTCACTTAGCTGCCACCGTATCTTTAACACATTCTCCTACATGCCTCTGCTGTGCTGTGAGGTTACATTTACCGACGAGAGAACGGTCAGAAGATGGATCTTACTTGTAGGTGTGTCCGGTGATCTCGTTGTACACCATCACACAGTCAATCAGACACTTGGCCAGCAGGCCCGAGTTCTCCTGTCCGAGCTGCAGAGTGCTCAGCCTGCCCAGGTTCTTGCACTGACATGGAAAAAAAGCACAAGTAAGAGTAACTCTACGTGCGTCTGCCTCAGGTTTGATGTTCATGTATCCGCAGAAGAGTGAATACAAACCTGGAAAAAGATTTCTTGTGTATTCTTTGGGATCTGTCTAACTCCTGAATCACCCAGTTCTCCTGACACACACACCCAGGGATTAACTGTTGCCATCGCGATGCTCAGCTTCTTCATGGGTATTATGACGACACGATATGGAATACCTGAGGGCACACAGGAGACAACGGGTTTATTATGCATTCAAGCTCTTTTCTTCCCTCTTGAACCCTTTGGATCGCAAGCAGTTTCTGACTGGGTTTTTTTTTTTAAACTGTGAGCTCAGTTTTTATTGAAATATAAAGTCCTTCACCTCTGTGGGAACAGCACAACCATGACTAGAAGTAGAGAGAAGTCAGAAATGTCTTTTGTGCAGAATAAGAAAAGTATAATGCCATAGATCATTTAAAAAAAGAAGAAATACAATTGAATTCATTTATGTAACAAAAAATGAAAAAGTCTGGTCTGTAACACGTACAGCATCTTTCAAAGAGCCCACAGGTGTTGCTGGAAAAATGTTGGGAATCTACATACTATAGAGATTCAAAATCTTTGTTTTATTTCTGTAATTGTCTCCTTTGGGCTTCCTGTAAACACGACCTGCAGTTCTACGTGTTTCAACCAAAAGGTTTTTTTTTAATTTTTAGTTTATTTTTTTATTTTTTTTTTTAAACAGAATCTTGTTAGAGATGAATTAAGATTTAAAGTTTCCTACAGGAACAGCACATCACAGATCAGCAGCTCAAGGAGCATCGTGAAGTTAAAATCTAATGATTATTTTTGCTTTAACAGTTTCTGGCTCTGATAAATGGTGTAATTTTGGTGATTTTATGTCTTTCAAACCCGCCAGTAGGTTTTGGCCTTCAGACTGTTACATTTTCTTACTCCTGTCACAACACTCTGAGTACATTTTCACAGCATTGGAGCAACTTTATCTGAGGTCAGAGTCTGAACCCAAACGACACTGAATGTAATCCCTGTTAATAATGCCAGCTGGGTGGGGACGGGCGTCGTAAAAACAGAACCCAAAGCAAACTTTCAGTGTCCTTGGAAAGCTACAAAACTGCCAGTAAATTCCGCCATTTTGCCGTTAAAGTTTACAGGACTTACAGATGGAGGTGAAGACGCGTGTAAAACAGAGGTAGTCCACAGTGTTGAGAGAGAGCAGGTGGAACAAAAACTGCTCCCTTTCTTCCTCACAGAGCAGGAATGCAAGAGGTTTATACAGCTGCCTGTCAGGGGAGCACGACAACAAAGAGTCCGTCAGACACACTAATAATAAAATGGATCGTGTTGATTGTCAGCAGCATAGTGATCAGTGCATTCTGACCTGAGCAGCTCCTGGTTTGTAAGCAGCTCTTTGAGGTGTTGTGAGAGCATCTTCTTCTCCAGAGCCAGATGGATCCAGGCTCGGGCTTGACCCACCTCAGACAGACCCTCACTCATGGTCTGGATAAACCTGGAAGAACGGCAGACAGGTTGGCGTAAGCAGAAGGAGATGCTCAGCTTTTTCATTACAACAGTCCTTTACATGCTTATATCCTCTAAGATCATCTTCAAGAATCAAAGCCTGCGAGCAAGATATGCAGCCCTCACTCCATAAACACACGATACGAAACTCCATCACTCTTTCCGACATCAAAGTAGGTTTACTCTCATCACCTCATGTCCTGCACTAACGATCCTCTCAGGGGTGAAGTGCCATCTTCGGGCGTTCTCTGATCCGAACCGTTAGATCCTAAAGAGGGAGAGAGTTCAACACGATCAGTCGACTCTTAACTCGGCGATTTACACGAGAAAAACAAAGCAGTTTTTTTCTCTGACCTGGAGACTCAGCTGGTGCCTCAGTCTTCCCCTGGGCGGCCTGGTAGTGAAGCAGATGGGACCAAAGAGCAGACTTCCCCTGTTTAGAATAAACACATTTATCAATATCCAGCATTTTTCATACAGTCATCTCACGTGCGCGATCTAAACTGTTTACACGAGAACACACAGCCCCAGACGGTTTTGTAGGTCATCTCTTTGCATGGAGACATGGAGTGTTTGCAGGCCATCTGAGCTGATTAGTCATGTTAAATCACATGTCTGACCTGTTTCATCTGCAGACCGTGGCCCCAGGTTCTCTCCAGCAGATCACACAGACCGTGGATGAGTGTGTTTTCCTGCAGGCCCGTGATGTTGGCCTCTCCCTGACCCAGTTCCACGCTCTCCTTCCCCATCCTTTCCATCAACATCCGCTTGGTCTAAAAAGCCAGAGAAAATCTCGTGTCATCGCCAATGAACGCAGATTTCACAGCAACCCGTGAGCGAAGCGAGCTCCCCACCTTCAGACGACACTCGCTCAGCAGCCCGTCCACAAACTCCCGGTGAGTGTGAGTGACGGCTTGAGGCGACGGGTCAAGCAGCTTGGACTGGCGGAGGGTCTTCCTCGTATATGCGTGTTTCTGGTGAATAAAAACAAAAGCAAATGAAACCGACAGAAGCCTTCCTGAAGGCTGCGTGTTTGTCAGTGTGCGTTTAGGAGGACGTGGAGGTACCTGTCTCAGCTCGTTGTCCACTCCTGAGTGATCGGTGACCGTCGATCTCTTGGGTTCGGACCTGCGTGATGATGTCGTCACGCGACTGGACCATCTGTTCACCCAGATGACAGCAGAACAAGGACTCACAATTTGAAATGTGTGCAACTGTATTCAAATCCCATACTTGTGTATTTTTGTAGGTAATAAAATCTAGGAATATATTCTCATGCAGCATCATCTGCTTCCAAATATGCTCATTTCCACTGATTTTAAACCTGGTGCGGCAACATTACTTACATAAACAACAGAATCACAACATCACCAATTTGTTTGCAATTTTCCTCTTGAAGTTTGCAGATACTGTATAATGGTGTGATCACAAAAGGACCTCAAGTAGAAGTAACTGTAGTTGGGAGTTGACGAACAGCGGAAAACAAATCTCACTTGTTGGTGTTTTGTGCCTGTGCCAGTACATCAGCCTGCAGTTTGGGGAAATAGCCGGGATGGTGCCGACCCTGACCGATCCTCATGTCCAGCAGGTGGGGGTGTATGGCCGTGTGGTCGGTCTTCAGCAGCCTGCGCTCAACGGCATGAGCTGTGGAGACAAACGAAGAGAGGCTGGTTTGAGCACATGTATCTACGACTTGCATGCGAGTTAATGTCACTTCTTTAAGTCAGCAGCTGCTTTCACGTTTGTTTAGCTGCGAGGAGAATCACATGAACTGAAGACATAATGTGGCTGATGGTGTGACAGAAGCAGCGACTATGAGCCAGAGTCTAAATGTGAACTTAGCCGCCGACACGCTGAGATGCGAGCGGTGCAGTTTGCTGCAGCGAGGCTGGCACGACTTCAGAGCAGAAGGTTTAAAGCAGTTTTCACAGGACACAAAGCGCTGTCCTCTGCTTATATAATCCTCATCCCCCCACCATATCCTTTAGTTCACCCCTCTCTAACGCTACCCACTTTCCCCTCATATCAGATTCTATCCCATCTCTTTGGTTTTTCAATTATTAATGAAGTCTTAATTATTATTGTTCTATTATTTTTAATTATTAATCCAGTTGTTTGGTTTTAATTTCTATTCAAGAAATGCTTCCATCCTTTACAATTTCCATAGTTACATATCTTGGAGTCTTTTCCAGCATGTTTTTCCTCAGCGATGATTACAAAAGATGAAGAAAATGGTGGTGGCAGAAAAGGCCAAGCAACATAATCAACATATGAACGCGAGCAGACGGGCAGATGGTGGCTGATTCACAGATTCTCTCTGCAAAGTCTGGCGCTCGGTTCAGTCGCATCATTCAGCTCGGGTTTCATTTTATTTTCCGGCTACAAATTATTCAAGTGCTAAACAGGAACGGGTGAAAGAGTCTCAACAGAACAACAGCATCGCTCTTGTCAGAAGGAGTCCTTCACACCAGCTTCTTTAAACGACCGCATGTGAGAATTATAATGACTACAAGATCCATTCAGTCATCAGCGCCGGCCTCCAGAAGAGCCAAGGTTACAGGAACTGATCAGTTATCGGCACATAAACTCCACTGTCAGATTTACATGAACAATCTATGGAAATGAAGCCAGTTTATATTAACCCTTTAAACCCCCAAGTAGTTTCTGGATGTTTTTTTGGCTCCTGTCACTTTTTTTCTCAGCATGAACGTCTCTGTGCAGATTTCAGAACTGTCTAATGTGCAGGATGACAAAGTTCTAATGCCATAAACCATTCAGATGACTTACAACAATTGAAAACACCTGAAATTAACAAGTACAACAAGTATTACCAACATTGGAAAAAATGGTGGTTCTACACGCAATGCATATTTTACTATTAACATTTTCAATTTCTTTCCCTACTTGTCTCCAATCCTTTCTGTGTAAGCACAGCCTGCAGTTCAGTCCAGTTCAGCCAAACCATTGCTGATTTTTTGTCACAGGAATGTTTATCACAGCTCAGTCACAAATGGCTTCTCGGTTGTGCCGAGGAGCCAAGAATTTTTTGTACATTACAGAATCTGGTTACAGCAAATGGCCCATTTTTGGCAAATTTGTCAATGAGACATGAAGAATAAAGTGACTCATTTTGATAAAGCATAACCTAATTTTAAGGTAAATTTGGTTTTATGATGGAACAGGACGTCACATATGAGTAGTTCAGGGACCATCATAAAGTTTAAATAATGTAGTTTAAGCAAATTTTTAAAAGACGTGCATTTTGGGATTTGAGGGTCAAACATTAACATCTGAGGTAGATTAGTGTGTTTGTATTTCGTGTAGCAGCAGTACAGAATTTATTGTGTGTCTTATCTTGCAGCAACATAACAACGGGCACCGTCACAGTACCTGATTCAAACAATGTGGTGCATTTCCTGTACGGGCAGCTGCGGGAGTCTTCTTCGCCTGTATCATACAGACGTTCTCGCTCCAGACGGTTGTCAAACAGCTGCTGCAGCGGCTCCCTGTCTGCCCAGCGAGCGATAACTTTCCCATCCACAAAAGAAGAAAACATGGACGTCTCCAGGAACCGGGACAAGAAGTGCAAGTGGGTTGCTGGCTGTACTGAGAGGAAGGAACCCTGGAACAATAAACGTATATTAATCATGTAACTTATGTGGGACTCTTGGACTTGAATAGATCACTGTTAGCTCAGTCTGCTGAAGTACCTTATCGAAGCTGAACGTCCCCTCTCGGTTGCTCAGCCAAGAGTCCAAATCGAGAGCGCTGTGGATGACAAACTCGTCGTATCTGCCAAACATGGCGGCAAAACGTACAGCAAACACCTCCCTCAGCTGAATATTTAGCTTCGCAGCCTTCAGCTCTTCCTCCTCCTCCTCAAACACGTGTCCCAGCGTCTTCCCTCCATCTGACATCTTCCCTCCTCCACACCTCCTCGCCAGAGCCTGCAGCCTCTCGAGCACGGCCAGCTCCTCGCCTCCGAGGTTCCCGTTCCTTCTGTCCTCCATCAGATCCTCTAGAACCAGGCTGCTCAGGCGAGGGGAGGAAGAGGAGGAGGAGGAGGTGGTGGTGGTAGTGGTGGTGGTGGTGGGTTTAGTGATCACTCCCCCCTGCGGTGGCAGCCCGAAATGCAACAGCACCTCACTCAGCTCCTGGATTAGCTCGGTCTGATCTGGAAACAACGGAAGGTCCTCGGGGGCTTCCACACAGTGGTTGTCGATGTCCACGAAACACAGGTTGGCCTTCGAAGGAGCACAAACGAGAGAGTTAAACTTTTCAATCGGCTCCTCTGTCAGATAAGCATAACAGGTTTAACCGGTCACAATGCACTGACTCCGATATCTCATGTAGGCAAAGTGGCTGAGATTTAGCGTCCAATTAAGCGCAGAGATGGAGATTCACATTTCTTTAATAGATTCTTGGCATTCCACCGCGATAAACGCTCGCAGGACATTAGCATGCAAAGGATTATCTAATGATTACTGTTATCACTGCAACATTGTGGAAAACCTGCGATATGAGGCTTTAGAAACCTGTGCAAAGTGTACTCAGAAAGCTGCTGAGCAATGAAGTACTGGACTCTGAGAGAAAGATAGGCGCTGATTTTAAAAAAACTGCCTCTGTAAGCAGCAGCGAAGCGCAGCAGTCAGCAGCCGCACGACCTTCAGCGGTGACCTCAGGCAGTCGGTTTACAGCCTCCGGGGAAGTTGGAAGATGTTCTGTGGAGCGGACAGTTGCAGGCGACTCATCCTCCAAACTGATATCTTCACGTCTTAACTTGTCTTTTTTCATCATTTTTTAAAATCCAGATACGAAAACGAGGAGCCAGAGTAGTAGATGCAATAATACCTCGAGAGTTTACGCTTCAGATTCAGAGATGACACAAAAATATTTCACTGCTATTAACTTATGCTCCAATTCCTGATTCTTCTGCGCTTCAGCAGACAGAAAGCCGTACATGCTGCCGGCTTTATTTCATGTCTATATTAAGGAGAATGGATTCCAAACAATCATACAAGCACAATTAAAATATTTCCCACTTCTTTCAAATTGCACAGCTCAAGGAATAAGTGGCGATCTCTAATTCTCATTAATTATTCAGCCAGCTTCATTATTCTGGATCTGTCAAGCTCTGCGTTTTTTTCCTCTTTCATCCCCCCCCGAGCTGTCTTACTGCTGCCTCTTTTCTGGGGCAGAGCGACTTCAAAGAGGCTTCAGTGAGATAATCATGCAGCATAAAGTCATCTCGGATGCGGGATTGGATTTGAAAGGGGGGGACAGCTCTGAGGAAATGCATCGTCCCAATTCGACTGGCCAGAGCCAGAGGGTGAATTGCATGCAGCGCAGAGTGGATTCTCGTGAGTGTTTCAGTCTAAAAAAAACATTTTAGACTCTTCAGTATGATTGTTTATGAGAAATATTTGCACCCAGCATGTCTGACTGGCGTGCAGGAATCTACACAAGCATTTGCAGATCAGCTCCTTGTTGAGTGCCGTACCTCGTGTGGCAGGTGGAGGGAGGATCGCTGGGCTCCGTCTCGGCGCTGGATGCCCATCAGGAACGGCACGGGAGCGTCCAGAAGGTGATGTAGCGGCGTAGAAACGATGGGCAGGTAGATGTGCTGCCACTGGAATGGGAACAGCAGGGTGGTGATGCCCTCTGCCACCGTCATCAAACGCTGGTAGTCTGAAGAGAGAAAGCAGCGTGCAGTAATCACCTCCAAGAACCGAAGTGAGACGTCATTTCCAAGGAATCAGAGCAGAACCTTAAAGATGATTTAATTAATATTCCTGTTTACATGCTAGAGAGCGCAGCACAGCTAATGACGGAGGAGTTTCCCTCTGCAATTTAAGGACTTGCTCCAGTGAAAATCAAGGATTTTATTTTAACATTTGCAAATAGTGTTTTTAAGATCCTAGAAGACACACGATGAGCAAAGTAAACAGTCGATGTCATGGCTGAGAATTTCCATTTCTCCCATCCATCTTCATTTCTACAGTCAAATCCACTCGACTTCAGTTTGATTGATTTTATCTCAAGCAAACAACAAAAAAACAAGTTTTCTGAGTTATCTGTTTTTGCACATGAACTCTTCATACACAGCTGAATTATTCTATAATCTAATACTATAACTTGTCATCATAAAGCACTGAGTAGTTTTATAGTGTTTGAGCAGACTTGTAGGTGAGCTGGTGTGCCCGAGCTGCAGCGAGAGGTGGACGACGGCTAAAGCGAGAGCCGTGGACATCAGAGATCTGCACATTCTAGAGGAAGCAACAGTGAAGAACTACATTTAAACCATTTTAAGAAAGGAGGAGATTATTCTTATGGAAAAGAAAAGGCATTAGAATCAGTTTTAGGTTTTTACATAAAAAGAATTTGATTCTCTGATTTGCTGCATTACAGTAAACACTGACAAGCAGAGATTTTTTTAAGGAAGAAGAAAGAGATTTAACAAGATTTTTAGGGGTTTAATCAATGATCTGTTGAGCTGTTTACATGTGCGGCTATTTTAATGTAAGCTGTGAGAAATAAATTGTCAGTTTGCTATTTGATGTTGTCACCACTCTTTTTAATTTTATGTCACGTCTTGGGCAACTGTCTGTTATCATTAATTCAACACAAAAATATATTTTTTGTGTTGTGTCGTTCGTGTGCAGCTGTTTTGATATTGGTGCAATTCCTAGCCTCAGAGTGGACGGTGCTACTCAATATGCTATTCAAATACAGCATGTGTGTTTTCAAGAGTTACAACAAATAATTCAATGAAGAAACATCCTTGTAATAAGTTCACTCTGAATATGATTAGAATCGTGTTGGAGTAATGCCTCATCAACTGACCTTTTTCACAGCAGGCTTTGTGATTTGTCATAATAGAAAAAGCATTGGCGTTATTCACAACATAAACAATGGCTCTGGTCCATCCGTGTGTCCCAGTAAGTCATTGATGATGTGAAAGTGAGGCAGCATGCACACTGTCAGGACCCTGAAACTAAAGCAGCTAAATGGAATTCAGCCATCAGTTATTCTATCATGTGTTTCTCTGAGCACTAGTTCCTGAATTCTGTGCTTACCTTGGGAGTAGAGCAGGACTTGTGTCTCCAGAAGCGCACAGGTAAGCAGTTTAACCATATTGTCCACACCCAGCAGGGAGAACGCCTCTCCAAGAAGATACTCCCCCAGCGGAAGCTCACCCGGCCCGGGCCTCTGGCACACGATGGGCCCCTGCACCCCGTGGAACCTCAGCGACCTTCCGGGCGGAGGCAAGGGCACCTCGTACAGGATGTTATGGATGTAGCTCTCCAGAGGGAGGGGTGGGGCCGTCTGCGACGTCACCGCCTGGTGCAGCTGAGCCAGAAACTGTCGTGAAGCCTGCAGGAAAGGGAGCGGCGTGACCAGGCAGAGCGCTTTGGACACATACAGGGTGTCACGTGCCGGATCGAAGGAGCCCGCGCAGCCGAGGCAGCCGGAAACCCCGGCCAGAGACTCGGCGTCTGACTCATCCAAGCTGCTCGCAAGCGAGTCCATACTGGAGGTGGAAGGCGAGGAGGCGGAGGAGGAGGAGGATGAGGAGGAGGGAGAGGAGGCCGACGAAGACGAGTGGTGCTCCACGTGGTGCATCTGATAGAGCGTCTGCATGGCAGTGATAATCTGAGGACTGGTCACCTCCTCGTAGAAGGTGTGAACAAAGCCGTAGGAGCGCGTACCGTCGTCGAAAGCGATCGTGAATGAGTGAAACTGGGGGTCGAGTCCGTCCGCTTGGGTGCGGAAGGACAGGCCTCTTGGCATGCAGAGCTGAAGGGAAGGAAAGGGAGAAGAGGTTTTAGAATAAAGTGGCAAATCAATAACTGATGGAGTTTCTAAACTGTTCTGCATTTGCACTAAACTGAAACCTTTGTGGGACATAAACGCAAAACATCTATTATAGAAAATCCTGTAATTCACTTAGAGATAGAAAGAACTTACACCTGACAAAAATGAAGCTTGTGCCCAGCAAAAGAGTTTAAAGAAACATTGCTGACAGGTATTTGGGGAAAAATGGATAACACACATAAATTGAAATGCTGAAGAAGCAACGTGACTGTCAGATTTTGAAAAAGCCTTAAAAAAGAACCCCAAAAAGTTCTTTAGAAAAGGTGTAATTTCACGAGCAGTTGCCAAATAATCTAATAATAAAATACAGTAGTGTCTCCTGGGATGCTGTTAACAACACATTTTAATAGGTAAGAAAACCAAAAAAAGGCGAGACATTAACATTAATTCAATTCCATCTGCCTGTTAAAAAATTCTCTGGGGCTCTTATCATGCTGACCTGCTTTTTCAGCAGAGAACAATAAACACGCTGTGCATAGTTTGGCAAAAAAACAGACTATAAAAAGAGAGCCAGAGAACAAGCAAATACATGGTTTGTACTTTTAATGTTCACTTTCACTGGTTGGAGAAGCAACAAAAAACATTTTCCTACAAAACAGCCACTTGAAGCCTGAAGCAGAGCATCAAAGCGATCCAACGTCTCACCATGTTGACAGCATCTTTGTTGAAGGGGTTCCTGTCTGTGTTTTCAGGGTAGTGCACCAGAACCTTTGACTTGAAGGAACGTCGGATGGGGCTCTGCTCGAAGCCCTCACCTGAAAAGACGGACAGACAAAGTTATGTTGACGCGGAGCGATATTTGACCTTGATTAGTGCTGAATCGGAATTCATAATGAGGCAGGAAGGACGGAAGTGAGGACGTCACAACACGACAGCCGCTTTGATTTATGAAACCGTTCGGACAGGACAACCTTGTCTGACGCAGAAAAAAAGTTCATCTGCTGTCGACAGCAGCAACCGTTCAGCTGCAAAGAGGGAAAAACCCTTCCAGGAGCTTATGTAACTCAACTCATTACCATAAAGATAGAGTGGAAACGCAGTACAGCACCCCTCATCCCTGACACGCTGCAGCAGGAACGTCTTTATAGGGAGGATGAGAATATGCTGCTTTTTTGAAAGGACTGAATTTTGCAGTGAAACTCTGCTGTTGTATCCCTGATAAAGTCCTGCAGTCACAATGCACACAAGCGTCGCTCTGCACCTTGTGTCAGCGTCCAGCTCCGGTTACATACAAAGTGTTGCCTGTGCGAGTGGAAGAAGAGGAGCTGAGAAATAAACAGCGTGCATGATTCAGAGTGTGTAATCGACTGACAGTAGTGAATGAGGTACTTTCATTATTTATCCACTTTCTGAGGGGGATGCCCTCGAACAGAGCTCCCCTCTCTGTTTCACTAATCCACCATGAGGCATTCACTGACATCACCGCGTCACAGGAACAAAAATCGGCTGCGAATGGCCCAACAGTCGTCCGTCAGCTGCCAGCTCTCATTCAGCATTCAGGAACATCCACCTCACCTGCCTACGAGATGACGCACAGAGACCCCGACACAGGAAATTACGCCGGCAGCCAGAGCGAGAAACGGAGCACCGCTTCCAGTTAAACTGAGTCAGACTGGTAGGTGGGAGACAGAGGCTGAGGGATCACACAACCAGAGGGGGAGTCAATGTTCTTTACTAAGGATACAAATTGGGAGCTGGCGCTGGGAGGCGGAACGGAGAAGGACGCCGAGTTGCCATGGCGCCCACTTCCGCTGTCGAAGATAGATAACCATCAAGACGAGGCTTTTGTGCTTGTCATCGGTTACGTCAGCCTCGGTTTCGTCAGCTGACCTGATTAAATCCGCTCTCCTCCTGACACGAGCCCACAACAGCGAGTTTGCACGTGTGAACGCCGGGTCTGTCTGCCGCTGTGATGCAGAAGCAGGAGGGAGGTTTGTTTTAGTGTCTGGATAAAAGCTTAAGTGCTGGTTTCAGTTCAGGCTGCAATTAGCATGTTTCCTCCCTTTACAACACACACACACACTTGGCAGCGAGTGTGAAACATGGGCTGAATGCTTCACATCATCACGAGGGCTGCAGTAATTATCATTTCCATCTTAATTAGTCACTCAGTCAGTACGGTGTCAGGAAATAATGACACATGTCACGAGGTAATGTGCTGAAGTTCCCACAAACTAAAATATAGTCATTCATCTGTCATATAAAAGAAGGAAAATGAGCTCAACCTTACAAACAAGATGGAACTAATCAATTGGTTAACCACGAACTGGATTTAATGGTGACTCTGTGGCAATAAAACTAGAAATGTTTTAATGGTGTGTTTACAGTTAAAACAGAATATTTTTATTACCTATAGTTAATTTAATTACATTTTCTATAATTTAATGGGTAAAAAACAGAACATTTTCCTGTTATTTAAAGGTAAATCTATAAACACAGACACTAGAATGTGGTGAAAGATGTGCTGAATGCTGCACATCATCAGTAGGGCTCCGGATAATTATTATTTTCATATTAACAACTAGTTTGGTCCCCAAAAAAGTCAGAAAATAGTGACACATGCTGCTAGAGGATGTCTCAAAGTTGCTTTTCTTTTTTAAAAACCAAAACAGTTCTATCAAACAAGAGAAAGAAAATCAGTGAATCCTCACAAAGAGATGGAGCTAACTCATGTTGCTCATGGTGCTTTTTTAAAAAATAAACTACTACCTGATTATCAAAGCAGCTGCCAAATACTTTCTATTGACGGATTGATTAAATTAGTGCTAATGGTGACTCAACAGTATCCAAACAACAAATTTTCTATGTGTTAATGGGGTATTCATAGCAAAAACTGAAAATTTTCATCATCTATAGTAAATTTAAGTACACTTTCTATAATTTAATGGGATGCCAATGGTAAAAAAAACAACAAAATGTTAGAAAATAGTGACACACATCATTGGTTATTTCTTCAAGTTGCTCATCTAAAAAACAAAATAGATTCAGTTTTCTGTCATATAAGAGACAGAAAATCCACAAATCCTTACAAAGGAGATGGAACTAACTAGTGTTTGATTTGTAGAAAAATACTATTAGTTGATTTATCAAAGCAGCAGCTGATCATTTTCTAGACTAACTGGTTAACCGTTAAATTGGTTTTACTGGTGACTATTGGAGATTTTCTATATTTTAATGGGGCGTTTGTATTAAAAACAGAACCTTTTCTGTGTTTTAATGGGATATCTATAATAAATTTAAGTACATTTTCTATAATTTAATGGAATAATGGTAAATAACGGTAAAGTTATTTCATGGTGAATGGATAAAACTCAGACACTAGAACTACAACGTGGTAAAATATGTGCTGAATGCTTCATATCATTGGTAGGGCTCCAGATAATTATTATTTCTACATTATTTAGTCATTTGATCAATTAAAAGTCAGAAAATACTAACACGCGTCACTAAATGTTGTCTTCAAGTTGCTGTTTTTTGTCGTAAAACAAAAATATTTTTAGTTTTCAACCACATAAGAGAAAGAAGATCAGCTGATTCTCACAACTAAGACCAATCCAATGACTTTCATTATTCAATTATCAAAGCAGCTGATAACAATTTTCTGTCTATCGACTGATTAATCAGCTAAATGTTTCAGGACTAATCCTCAGTACATAAAAGTCCTGAACGCTGGTCACTTTGACATCAGTCTTGTCGGTGTTTTTTGGTGTTCCATATTCATCTGAGAGATTTATGGCCCTCAGTGGTCCTCAGTCCCTAAAACAGCCACACTCCATCAGCGACGACTGAACACCCATAAAGGTGGACATCTGTCATATTCACCATCTGAAATCAGCCTCACTGTCCCATCCATCACATCATTACACGAGTAGATAAAAAGCGCAGAGAGATTAAAATGACAGCAAATGTCCGCTGGCACTGACTGATGAGGAGTTATTCCTTCACGGCCCAAACACTTTAAATCACTCCATTACTGAAGCGCAGGTTTGTCCGTCCGCTTGAAGGTGAATCAGAAGAAAAGACTTTATTTTATTTCTTTATCTCAGCCTGGAGACGCGGTGCCAAGCTCGGGATGAAAGTGACTAAAAATATATCAAACTCAGGTTGGGTTTTCTGCGTGGAAGCGGGCCGCCTACTAACAAGACAAGTGGAGGATGTGGCCAGCTCAAGGTTATAAAGCAGCTCTGTGGGGTCAGGGAGTTCTCAGCCTCCACTGATGTCAGCCCCCTGTGACTGTCATCGGGCCCGAAGCCTCGGCCGTCCAGCATTCCAACAGGCAACGTCATGTGAAATTTGATTAGGCTGCAGAAAACACAGTGGCGTCTATTGAGAAGCCAACAAGAGCAGATTGTCTCTCGGTGGGCATCCGCTAATTACACGCTGTACTGAAAACACATATAGGGCGGGCAGTGAAGGAAACTGCATTCTGCTTGATGACAACCTATGGATTATGTGAGGAGTGAGAAATCCCTCGAACAGAGAGCAGAGCCCTCCTGCTGCAGTGGGTCTGAGATGACCTGCTGTTACATAAGCAGATTGGTGGAGCTCAGATACACCAGCCGCTGGTGTTGTCACCCGCTGCAGGGAGGCGGCGATCAAAGTCTAACCAACTGGTTAGTTAGGGGTCTGGAAAAACCAGCAGCAGAGCCACAGACCGGGCCTCAATGTGCAGTTTTTCCTGGAGCCACGTGAGCTGCTACAAAGAAGACGTGGAGAATGCAGGGTGTGACGATCTGGAAGTGATGTTGGAGGTTTTCAACACACCTGTTCTGTTTCCAAAAAAAAAAACAACTGCAGCACAGATACACTGAATGCTGGCTGACGTCACTCAGGGCTCCTGGGTGAATCTGTCCTCAGCTCGGTGTCAGCTCAAGAAAGCAACAACGCCACCTGATATCCTCAAACTAAGAGCGCCACGTCCACCACACACACACAAAAAACACAATAAAAACATTGTAAACACCTGACAAAAGGCAGCAGCATCACCACTGCTGTCATTATCGTGGCAACCCCTCACATCCACCCACACTTTCACCTTCCTCGTAGTAGGAAGAAGCAATCTTTTCTGGGTGACATCTCTGTTCGAGTGGCATCACGTGGATTAATCGCTGCTTTGTGACCCCACACAACAGTGTAATCTGGGAGCTGGTACATACATAGGACGCGTTAACCCTGATGTTCCAGCTGTGTTCCAGCTGCAACGAGCAGAGCAGGAGGCTGTTTTTTTTTCTACTCGATCACTTTCTCTGCTGTGATCCAGGTGCAGCGGTGGATGACTTGCAGAAAGAAATATTCTCACATTCTCACTGTCTTGAAAATAAAACACAATGAGGAGGAATGTAGTGTGATGTGTGTGTGTGGGTTGTTTTTTTGTCTCCCAAGCAGAGGTCACACAAAAGGACAAGACTGTGATGGAAAATCAGTCTTTTTTTGGTTTAAATTTAATCAAAATGCTTCAAATTCATGATGATGATTCTGTTGAAGTGTGTGTTTTTAGTTGTGTGTCACTCTAACACACAGAAATACATGTTTCATCACCACTAGGTGCTCAGAGATGTGTGAAGATGGTGCTAAAATCATTATTAGATGACTACTTGTAGGTTTTTTTGGTTAAAAAAAGGCCATTGTGTTGATGGATAATGTTGTCAACAGCGCTGTCAGAGAGCAGAAAAACACATTTAAACGGCTCCGACACAAACAGGCCTGAGTGAGCTGCGAAATGTGGATAAAGGAAAGAAAAATAATAATAAAAAAAAAAAAAATGTCACCCATCGGTTGTGGTTCTGTGTCGTGTGGGTTTGTTTGTTTTCTACCTGCTCCATCGTCCGGCTCCAGGCCCGTCTCCGTGTCCACTCCACACACAACAAAATAGTGGGCGAAGCGGCAAGACGCCGATCCGGCTGCGGTTCCGTTCATCCTCGACGCGGTTTTGTGCTGTGACAGATCGGGTTTTAGTTCTGCTCGATGCTGTCGGTGCTCATCGCTGGTTTTTTTAATCCCGAACCGCTGCGCCTCCTCCTCGGGTGTCCTGATCCGAGCCGCTGGCTTCGACCGCCCGCTTCGCACTCGCTGATCCGCGGACTGACTCTGATGGAGTCACGGTGATCCGACGGTGGTCATTTGTTCGGAGGGGGAGGAGGCAGAGGGAGGCAGAGGGAGGGAGAGAGGGAGGGAGACAAAGACCTGAACGCATCATCGTCACTAAATCAGCGTCATTTTACGAGCTTGTTGTCGAGATTCATCAGCAGCAGCACCCACGTTCACAATATCACTGTTTGAATTTATTAAAAAATATCAGACAGAATAGAGATCTAATAGACCATTAAATATATTAAACAATGATCATATTCACTCAAGATCATTTGTAGAGCACATTGACTCAATATTTACTGATATTTTTTCTAAAAATCTTCAAAATACATCTTAGAAATATATAAATAATACTTACAGCTGAATACCAGCACAAAAACAGAGAGGGGGTAAAAAGGAAAAAGGCAGCCAGGGCACTTCCTGGTGATTTCTACCATTTTAATGGCGACCATAACTTAAAAACAACATTTTCTGTCATTTAAAAGTATATCAGCAAGAAGTTTAAAAAAAAAAAAAAAAAAAAAAAGCAAATCATCCTGTCATTAAATGGCAAATCTGTAATTTTTAAAAAAGGACTTTTCTATTATTTTAAGGTATGATAGTCACAAATAAGACATTCTGTTGTTTATTTTTTACTCTAGATTAACAAAAAACAGGAAATGTGCTGTTATATAATGTATCTGTACTGAAATCAGAGCAATTTCTGATTTTTTTAAAGGTGTATCTATAGTAAATGTACCCACATTTATCTGAATAAAAATAAATCTTAATTTTCAATTTTATTTTTTTTATTTATATGAGCATTTATTTTTCATGGGGTCTCTATAATAAATTTACAAACAATTTCTATAATTTAATTGTGTAAAAGCAAACATGATACTGTTGTTTATTTATTTTTATATTTTGTTTAGATTTTTCCTATATAAACAAACAGACAACAGGCACAAGGACAAGAGGACCTGATGGAGTTTTAAAATATGTAAAAGAACAACAGCCAAAGGGGGTTATGCAGTTTAAAGCTGAGAGATGTCCATAAAATTTAAAGAAAAACAGCCGATGGTCCATAAGGTTCTAAATAAGAAACAAAATTAGACAAATAAAACAGGGGAAAAAACCCCACAACATTATACTTTTTTTTTTAATGGCAAAGCTATAACAAAAATTGACTGACATTTGCATTTCGTTCAAACATTCTCTTTTTAATGGGGTACCTGCAGTGAAAACAGGATATTTTCTGCTTTTTAATGATGCATCGAGAGTGAATTTAAGTGGCTATAGCGTCTATCCTGTAATGGTGTACCAGTGGACAAAAAAAAAAAGGTACTATGATCAGATCTTTGTGTCTGTGACTTCTGAGAAAACAGCCCTGATGATATCAAGGTTTCATTGTGGTGCTGCTGTTGGAAATGTGGGGAGTGTTTTTAGATTTCTGATCCCTGCCGTAGACTAAAAGTTAGGATATACACTGGTCTGCCACAACATGAAAATTAGTTGCCAAACATTGTGTAAGTCTTCCATGTGCTGTCGGGTCACGGACACAGAATCTTTGGGGGTATCTTGGGGTGTCTGGTACCAGGACAGTGGCAGCAGATCCTCTGGTGTGTTGAGAGCTCAACAGCACTGAGATGTTTGGAGTCTGGAGGCTGGGTCAACACCTTGAGCTGTTGGTCATGTTCCTCAAGCCTTTCCTGAGGACCCAGAGACCTGTGCTGTGCCATGAAGGGGGCAACGTAACATCCACATGAATGTCGAGGAGAACGCTGCAGTATAACAAGATGACCAATGTTATTTACTTCACTGACCAGTGGTTTTAATGTTGTGGCCACTCTGTTTATCTGCTGCTTCAATTTTAAATGCTCTTTTTTTGTGTGTGTCTTTGCTCCCCAACTTCATACTAAATTGTGTGAGGGCCCCATTTTATTCAAAGGTGGTGGAGATCATAAGAGTTTTTCACCTCAGTTACAGTCAGGGCATGTTGTCTGTATTTGCTCTGTGGTGCAGTTACTTCTGTGATAAAAACTGTTATTTTCCATGTTTTGTCTGGACACCATAAAAAAAGAAATACGTATTTTGGTCCTTGGCCATTGACAGATTTATAGAAAACAGTAATTTAGACTTTGGTCTACGGCACAGTGGAAGTCAGAGCAGCAGCCCAAAGACTGATTAAATACGTTCAGTTTTCTTATCTTTGCAAAGACGTTCACAACAGCATCTTGAAATGGAAATGTTTTTGTAAGATCCATGATGATGGGACTGTAACCTGCAGGAGATAAAAACATGGACAGACTTTCATGCCTGGACATGAAGCACTTTGTTCTCGCCAGGTTTTAAAGATGCTAGTGTGCAGACTTTGACTAAGTTATGTCGGCCCAGTTCTACAGATTAGCAGACAAACATTTAAAAAGAACAGAGACCACATATCAATACGTCATGTTGGGTATTTATTGACCATTCAAACAAACATATTTTCCATTTTATAGGCAAATTGCTTACCAACGTCATTAAATAAATATGATCATCTAGGTCACAAGTACATCAGCTCTCCTGCTGTAAATGTTCTGGTAAACCATATCGCCTGAGAGATATTTAGATTTGGGTTCAACAAAGTCCAAACATAAAAAAATGTGCAGCATTTCTATACACCTGGACTCGCCCATGCCATAAAAATCTTGCATTAAACATCAATTCTGCGACAATAGTCACATTTTTCATGCACCTCTTTTTTTCCCCCTAACAAGTCAGCAGATGGTTCTTCAGCTCCAGTCCTACAGCTAGACAGCAGGTGGATCTGTCACTTGCAGTCAGTCTTTGTAGTGCATAGCTTAACATGGCAAAGGGCTCGTATTTCACATTCAAACACTGCTGCAATTCAGTAACCGCTTTCTGAATGAACATTTTCAAATACAGTAATCATGGCTATCATCATAATGCTGCTTCGACAGGCCTACATCTATTTTCAAGCTGCAAATTCGCCTGATATTTATAACAATCACGGCAGTCCAGACATCCTTTTCCCTTGTAGCTTCCTCCAGCTCCTCCCTGGGGGATTCGCAGGCGTTTTTAGACCTGCTCAAACATTCAACGACACGAGCGCATCCTGGATCAACCCTTCCAGGCAGCCGTAGTTGGGGTACCTTCAAAATGTGTCCAGGTGGCATCCTTATCAAACTATGTCCTCTTAATGCTGGTGGGGCAGTGTCTTGACTTCAAAAAAAATCTTCCTGACGCACTGCACCTCAACCAGCCTGTAGGTTAAACTCACTGTCCAAAAAAATCAGGATGCATGCCATCTCAAAGTATAAACACTGAGAAAAGATTTTGCTTTAGGCCAAGTCCGCTTTTAGAAAATCCAACATGCTGATACATTAGCAAGGACTGGAGCTGCCGTACATCAAATCCATTGGTGTCTCCAAGGCATGCTAAGGTGTGCAGCAAGAAACCTCTTCACCTCTCCTAAGTGCCTCTCTGAACGGCAGAGGGTTAAGCACGTCGGATCATGCTGTACGGGTCATACTGAAACATTTTCTAGAAAACTTTTGGCAGTGGGGTTGGATTCAGAAATATCACCTGGAACTTGTCTTCAGAGATTTTTTATTTAGGTGAAGTTCTCAGAAGAAAGGGCACTGTGGATCTTTGAAGGAAAATAGTCTCTGGCAATGATAGCTTATGGCAGCAGGAAAAAACAGGAAGAGGTGGTGTGTTTTTATACTCTACTGAATGAATGGATTCTTCCTGCTTCCTGCTCACTCATCGCTCATTATTTATTTGCAGTGCAAGAGGCTAGAAATCAGGGAGGAGTGGCTGGTGAATTGGAATAGATCATTTAGTTATGCGTGGTGATAATATCGATCTAGGGAACACTGTGCGTATAGAAGGTGTGGGTGGAAGCTGAGCAAGCTAATGTCAGCAGTCGTGTAATTTAAAACTCAAAAGGTGATGGGTCGGTGACTTTGGCAAATTGTGAGGAAGCAAAATCTGGATGCAGCGTGCGAGGAGGGAGGTCTACGTCAAGATACGAGCCACCTGAGCCTGAATCTCCCCATCGGGGTGTGAAAGCAGCTGGACGAGTCTGCTGTGGAGCTGGGAAGATTCATCCAACATGACCCGGAAGAGACAATCCTGCTTCCTCCTCAGTTCGTCGGCCACCTGGGCGGAGGGCCTCCAGGCCTTCAAGTTCCCTGCAAAGGTCAGCAGTCGCAGAAGCACCGCAGAAGCTGTTCGTTCGTCAAACAGCAGCACCACAGATGCTGGTGCCTGGGGCAAAGAGAGAAAAGAAGATTTTAAAAAACGATTTCAAACAAAACCTGGAATTCTGTCAAAAACAGACGGCCTAAAGGTTTTTACAGACCTCTTCTTAATACAGAGCCATGCTAGCTCATTTGCTGAATATTGTATAAAAATAGGCAAATTACAGCAGTTGTTTGATTTACATGAGGATGATCTGATAAGCTACATTTTCATCTCTTTGGTCTTACCTGAGCTTGAACAATGTCATCCATCATATCTGGATTAGATGACAAATTCACAAGGATTTTTAGCGTCTGAACCTGAAACACAAATATCACAAAAGGTTGGTAAAGCTACAATTTTTTAAATGTCTCACAGGCATAAATATTGAATAAATCTTTATAAAATGATTTAACTTTCATAGCTTTCAACCCAATAGACACAAACCTGTAGTGTTTCATTGCTCACAACCAGAAGAGACAGTAAAAGTGTAACTGACTCCTTCAGCAAGTGTTGATGTTTGTCTGTTACTGAAAGGTTGGTCAGCAGCCTCAGAGCACCAAGCTGAAGGTCTGAATTCACTGGTGACATCTCAATCAGTTCCAGCACCTTTGGTACATAAATCTGAGAGAAAAAAAAGAGATTTTTAGTGAAACAGATACATGAGAAAAAGGGTAAAGCAGCAACAGACCAAGTGCCAACTGTGGTGTAGAATAACGTATAAGGTGACGTACCTTTATGTGTTCCTGGTTTTGGATATTCATACACAGATTATTTAAAGCATTCAGAGCCTGCACTCTGAGCTCTGGTGCAGGATCAGAAAGGAGACCAGCTATGATATGAATCCCTTCAAATTCCCGTATTAGATTCTGAGGGATCAGTGGAGCAGGAGAAAAACATTAACTTCGAGACAACTGACAAAACACAGCAACAACAACAACAACCACCTAACTTTACAGCATTCAATAAATAGCATTGAAGCAACCAGCACTACTAATCTTAAGTAAGTATTTCTAAGACAAAGTGTATTTGAACAGCACCTGATTCACAGTGAAGGCAGCAGCATTTCCTAATGTAACAAGAATCCGACATCTGTCAGATGGATTATCGCTGGTCTGCAGACACGACAGCAGCATTTTCAGGTGCTGTGGCTCCAGGTTGTTGGGGGACTGGTGGATGATGTCACCTGTGAAGCACAATAGGACATAATCAACATTTACTGTTACTTCATGTGTTTGCAATGAAGCGAACGGACTAGTAGAGCTGGACGGTATGCAAAAAAGGTCAAAACAAAACAAAAAACTCCTATTGCAATTACACTGAATGCAAATATAAAGGCAGCATGACTTAGAGAAAAGGTAAAAAGTCCCATTTCTGGAGCTAAATTTAGCCAACTGGGCACAAAAAGCTTTTGAGCTGGTTAACTTGTGACAAATTTTAAACCATTGAGTTAATCCACACACTAGTCAGGTGTGGCTTTAAAAGATAACGATCAGATAGTGTGACCAGTACACAGACACCAGTGACTATAAAAAGCACCTTGATTCAAATGGCATGATGCACAGATGCCAAGAGAAAGATGAGAACGGACTGTCAGCGTATTGGAAGCTGGCATGTCAGCGAGGGCCGTAGCCAGGCACTGGAATGTCCTCAACTCCTCCATTTGTCGTCTAAGAAATTGTTTCAGACAGTATGGTACAGTCTGCCATGTTATCCTCTAAATGGATGTGTCCAAAAACGCAATTCACTGCCTGAAAATGTCCACCAGCATGACTGAGCCCTTCAGGAAGAGTGCGACAACATTCCACAAACCGGCATCAACAGTCTAATTTACAGATGTGTCATCCTACACAATGCCACTTGTGGTTTCTAGTGTATCACCCTACTCCTGATCTGTTCATCATCACTTCCAATATAGACTGTGTACTTGGTTGATTCATTTCGTCAACTCTTTTGTGGAGATGCTGTGCACAAATACTTATTGCACTACTTTAAAAAAGAATGACTGACTTAAATATTACATGCTGGGTTTATATTTTGTCTGGTACCTTTAGAGAGATATTCTGATTACACTTGGACACATTAGGATTTCTAGGATATTAACTGTTTAGCCCTGACTAGCACCTAGTTGTAGGTTTTTTGTTTTGTTTTTTTTACAGTCAAAGCTCTACATGCGAGTGCGTAAAGTCTTGATATTAAAGATGTCACAACATTTAGGGGATTACTATGGCTGCTATGAGCAAGTGGTTGCATTAAATTATCCTGGGATGTTCACTTTGCTGGAGCAGTTAGAGAAATGTGATTTACCTGCTGCGAGGACATTCCGGCTTTAAAGGCTCCTCTGGTTCTTACCTGATGCAGCATCCACCGGTCGGGGACAGACCACATCCAGTCCAGACACTCTGGCCAACAGGCTCCCCGGCTGTAGCTTCACTTCACTCTGCTGAGCGCTCTTCACACTCACACTTTCGCTGCTGGAACTTTTCTTGTTTCTCTTGAAGCTGATGAGTTTGTAAATCCCATAAGAAGCTCCAGCTCCGGCGACTATTCCGAGCAAAGCCTTCATGTTGCCGATCCTGGGAGTAATACTGCTGTCGCCCATGCTGCTGCTGCTGCTGTCTTTAGCTAAGCTCTGCTAGCTAGCTAACGTTAAGCTACAGATGCCCTGAAACGTTACGGATCCAATCTAGTAACTTACCGGCTAACTAACCTGGCTCATTAGTTAGCTAGCACCAAGGACAACCAATAGAAATTACTAAAAAGCCCACCCAAACACATGTTACCAGTTTCATTGTTCTAAAAACTGGAGAAGTTTGCGGACAAGCCACAGTTGTCAACAATGATCTGACCCGTTGTTCCGGCCAGCTTTAAGTGGCCGACCAAATCTTTCGCGGAGTGACGTGCGTGGATTTTTCCATCTATGATACGTAATCATTAAATCTTAAATTACATATTTAAGTGTATATGTACATCGTCATTCGGAGTAAATTTTAAAGCTGGTTATATAATTTATTTTCTACAACACAGGTGTGTACGAAGTTTGCAACGTTGACTTTGTATGTCACTTTTAAACCTTGAGGTTACGCTTTAGTTGTCCAACATTTAACGTTATTTGATTCGTTACCTGGCAACGGTGACTGTCCAAATGGAGATGGATTAACAGGCTAAATCTGACACACGCTAAACTGAAGCAGCATTTAATTAAAAATTCACGATATAAAATAACTAATGTGTAAAAGGATAAAAATGGCTGTGGCAAACACAGAGGCTGTTCTGAAAGAGTGCGATCTGAAACACTGCCTGCCACAACTGTACAAGGTAGGACAAGTATGTCCAGTTCAGTCACCGATATTTATAAAAGCACATTTAAAGGGACAGTCAACGTGATTTCCAATAGAAAATAATTTCATATTATATTTCACATAATTTTGGCTGTGTTAAATAGAACTTTACCTGTATCATAATACATATTAGGGTCATGACTTTACAGTATCATTATGGAGATTAACTTAATTTAAATATTAAGGTGAAGAAGCCACAGTGTTAATTATGTAGATTGACCTGATTAATTTAGACCTAATTGTAATTAGCCAACAGGTGAATTTGTTTGATGTTACCATCCACTCAGATCATCTCCAGTAATTCATACACTGCAAATACATTTCCCCCCCTGAATGTTAAAAGTCATATCCTAAATTGTATTTTCTTTTGACAACAGGGCATCCTGACAGCTTCATGTCTGTCATGCCCCAGTGACCCAATACAGTTTCTGAAGAACACTCTCATGGCCTTCCAGGGAAATGACAATCTACAGGCTGTTGACTGGTTTGTACACGCCCTTTCTCTTGTGACTTTTCTTGACACGAACACATGGTGGCTCACTTTCTCAAGTTTTCTTCTACTCCCAGGCCCCAAAGTAAAGGCAGGCGACCAAATGTGGACAAGGGGAGATTTTTGATTTATTACTTGTTTTTTTTAACCTTAGCTACTTTTCATCTCTGACCCCAAAATGTACATCACACTTCTGTTTAAAAATGCATCATGTTCCCGGGCTACACTATCTGATATCTGTGTGGATTTATGCAGATTATTTTAACTTTTTCAGTTATACTTAAAGTGAACTTTCAAAAGAGATATTTCTAGAGATTCCTACTGTCCTCAGCTCCTAATGTCACTAACTACAAACAGGAATAATTCATTTTTAGATTGGTGGACATGTATAAAGTAAAATTTAGAAAGACAAACTTTGTGTACTCACCAATTTGTGAACCAAATCCTTCAGTTTTTTGGTGTGAACTTTCTGTTTTGAGGTACAAGTTTGTTGCTGATGCCCAAGAGCACGCTGCAACAACCTCTCTGGCACGTAGGACTGTGGACACACACTACATGGGCCCGGATGACAACTTGGTACTGTATGGTTTAGTAACATACGTGTCACTGAATGTCATGTTGAATTCCAGATTTGCAAGACAAAATACTTAGACTGAAAGAGTTTGTGCTTTTATAATAATTTATATTGTATTTTCCTTTCTAGGAGTACTTTTTCCTTTTGGAAATGTCTTTTTACAGGAAAAGCTTAACAAGCTCTTGCTTCAGGTAAGTGTGCACAATTACAGTGAAGACCAACACATGAAGGTTTGGATAATTGAAAATTTCTTGAGGGCAGCTCTTTTACAGTTTAAATGTTAGAGTTGACTGCATTTGGTAATTGTGACAGGAAAATAAATGCCAACAAAAAATCACTAAAATTGTTGATTAGATTATCCCATGCGACAATCAAGACAACAAGTAAAAACTGTCAACTATTTCAGGCATTTACTAATAGTAGTGGATGTGTGGAGAAGACCAGAAACTCGACTTGCTGCTGGAAACTGATCCTAGTGAAAAGAAAAGAAGAAATTCCTTAAGCTCCTGTTTATAGGTGTTAAGAATTAGCATTCACAGTTAAACCAAAAGAAATGACAGACAATAGTTTTCATACAGACACAATCTCCAGCATTTTACTTTCTCACATCTATTTGGCTCTGAAGCTTACAGCTGACTTTGTAAAAGTCTCTTACTTAATCTGTATGATTTTATTTAGTTACCCAATCACATAACTGAGGAGCAAAAAAAAAAGAAATCACAGTTGTCATGTTTGACATGAGAAATGATTTCATATTTAAAAGTATCAGCTCCTGTGCACAGCAGTTATGTTCACAAGCAAAACATCTGATAATTTGTTGTCTTACCTTTTATTCTCTTCTTCACATCCTTTGGCAATGTCGGGTGTACATACATTGTCTTAGGGCATGTTCCAGTTAAATTTAGCAGTCATGCCATTAGCCTCCTGAGAAGGCCCGAAACAGGCAGTTGATACGTATGCTGTGGCCCTTGCAAAGCGGTTTTTGGACTGAAGATATGCATTTGCATACGACTGTAAACCCTTCTGGGACCTTCGAGAAGGAAGGTTTTTTGTGTTTCTCCAATTGACACAGTTTAAAGGAGGACCTGTGGGTACTGACAGCTGTTGAGAAGGCCAGTAGGCTAAGTTTCTGGGCGCTTTATTCATAGTGGATTGAAGTATCTGCATGTTGGTTGGTGGCACGAAGGTCTGCAGAAGTCTAGCTCTCATTGCAGCCACATATCCATCGTTTGGGGAAAAGCCTCGTCTTTGTGGTAGAGAAAATGAGCCCAGGGGGGTTCTAACTCGGTGAGTAGCGACCCCACTTTGGGTTGGATCAATGCCATGAGACGTGGTAATAGTTCTGTCATTTGGTCTATGAATGGCAGGAACTAGATTTTGATTGTAGAGATCTGGTTTGTGTCTGTGTCTTGCCCGGGCTGCTAGGCTGAAGGGAGCCTCGCTGACTTTCTGGTATCCAACATAGCCGTTGTGTCCTCTTGAGCCATGATATCTGGAGGGTTTCACAGGAAACACCAAGTGAGCTCTATCCATCTGATTGTATGGTTCATGCGGACTATTTGCTTGAATACCCACATGACCAGTCCTCCTCTGTGGGAAAAGGTTATTATAGCCTGAAAAAAGTGAACCAGTAGATGGAGGTGGGTAGACAGTGGACGCATGGTTCATAGCCCTATATTTAGGCAGAAGATCCAGGGTATAGTGATGACCTCTAGGTACATATAAACTTTTGCCATAGGAATTCAAATTTGGTGGCTTTTGTGGAATAAAGAAATCCGCTTGAGTCCCTTTATGGAAACCTGATGGTGTTTGATACCCAATTAAAGAGTCTTTACCGCGAGATTTATATCTGGGATCACGGATATTCTGCTCAGAAGTTGAAGGTGTTAGATTGGATTTCTGACTTTTAGAGACCGGGGAAGCAGAATTCTTTCCATAGAATGACCTTGTGGGAAAGAGTTTTTGTTTGTGTTGCTTATAGCTTGTTGACTCGGCGCGTTTATTTTCAGCAGCACTTCCGAAAAGCTCATTGTTTTCCCCAGGAAAACCACCATCAGGAATATTACTTGAAACAAGTTCATCTGGCTTTTGGTAGTTGGCACCCGGTCTCCTCCAAACTTCATTTTCACTGTCATCCAATGGGGTAGCATCTTCTTTAACAGAATCAGACCCATAGGGCGCAGAAGACTCTCCAACATTTTTCATAGTTTCCCGTGCAGTTTGGAAATATCGCCTCGAGTCACGTCCTGGTGTGAAGAAGGAGCTCTTCATAGATTTTATAAACCGTTCTAAATGATTGATTGTTGGGAAACTGACACCCTTCCCAGGGTCTTGTGTGTGTTTCTTCATTAAAAGGCTAAATGGATGGGGGTTTTCTGAACTTGAATGTTCATGTTTCTGCACTGAAGGGGTGGAAGAGCCCACTGAATAATCATTTGCATCACGTAATGAGTTTGGTTGACTTTGCACCTTCTCTGCACTGAGGCTAGTAGCAGGGCTGACATCTTCTCTGCTTTTCTTCTGAAGGGAAGCGAAACTTTGACGTCTCAAAGCTTGTGTCTCATCCTCATAGTTTTTGTTTGAAGGCGCTCCAGAATGAAACTGACCATGGGAATGTGGTTTCTCATAGTGATAGTAGCCATGAGCATCATTATAGCCTATCAAGGAGCAGACATGACTTTAAACTCTCATTGTTGGTTATGCAAATGGAAAAATACTGAAATTCTTACCTTTTTGAGCAGGAAAACAAATGCCGCTCCACAACAGGGTGCAAAGCCAACAGACTCTGAAAAACAATCAAGTTTCAGGGGGAAAAAAAACAAGTAAAAAGACAAATTTAGCAGAATATACAATTGCAAAATTGTATTTACCCAAGTGGAAGAGCCATGACAGTCAGTTCAACCACAGAGTTCACCTGAAGCAGTAACAACAGCAGACTGTTGATTCAACTACCAGCCCTGACAATAATCACTCATGTTCTGTCCTCTCTCTCATTTGAAAGCAAGCACTGGCAGGAAAAGGAGGGCGGGAGACACTAGGAGGGATATGAAGACTTTTCAGATTCTTCTCACACTGATTGCAATTAGGTGATTGAAGGCAGCTGGTGCTGTGTGAGGACCAGTGCAGTTAGACAGTCGCAGGTGTAGCGTTTTTGTAAATGTGTGTGTATATATATATATATATGAAACTGAGCCACAAAGTATTCATAAAACCAAGAGAGAGGGACCTAGATGTAACTCTAAGCAAGCACTTTCTCTGGGTCATTATTAACAAGTGGGCAAGTTCATGAGGATATTGTTTCACAGATTGCCTTTCACCCGTTCATTGTCAGTGCAGTCATCTCCACCATTAGCCTTTTGTCCTGTCAGTCACTCCTGTCTCAATGTCCAGTCCCGCTTAAGCTGAGAAAACATTACAATAAACCAATATGGGAGGAATAACAACTAAGGTTTAATGCATGAATGTTATTTCAGTGTTGCTGGTTCCTGCTGTGTCGAGTCAATGCAGGCTCCTGACAGCCTGCCTATGTATCTGTAAACTGAATTAATAATGAGCTGTCTTTGCTGTTGGGTGACAGGAAATGGAAGACGTTCACTATGCAGAGCAAGAGCGATACCACAGAGACGATTCTGAAGATGGATATGGCAAAGAAACACTCTGAGAAGAAATGCAAGCAAGCTGCATTTAACAAATGGTTGGACTGGGTAACCTTTCACAAGAAAACAAAGGCTGGTAGGTGACTGCTTAAGTTTTTCTGTGTGAAGACGTTGCAATGCGGCCTGCTGGTTTAACTAATGTGGATGAACTGTTTTTGCAAGTTGTGACTGTTATATGTATACAGCCAGAGAAAACATTCACTGTGGTTAAGCAATGTGTCCAAACTTTAAGTCTTTCCTCACCATAATTTCTTACCCGCTTTATACACCCACTCCTGTGACTCATTTTATCCCCAATGTTTCACTCAGAGACTTAATTCTGCTTTTCTAAGCTAAAAATGTATTTTTGTAACAAAGCACATGTGTTTTCCTCCTGGAAAGAGATGCCGAAATGCTTACTTGTTCTGTTCAAAGCAGATGAACATTTAAAACGTGTTTTAAATTGCTTTTCAACTCAGCTGCCATCAAGAAACTTGAGACTCTTGTGAACGCCTGGTGCCTCAGGCGCATCATAGCTGCATGGCATCAAGCTACAAAGGACTCAAAGAGGACAAAAGAGTACTTTAAGGTATGAAGTTATTTGGAGGTTTTGATGAAAACTATGATAAACGTTAATCTTCTCCATTAGTCAGTTTGTTTACATAAATCTTGCAGAGATTGGAAATGAGTTTTGCTGTCGGCCACAAGGATCAGCACACTGGAGAAAAACATGATGGACTCTCAGCGCTCCCCAGCAGCCTCTCACTCAAGGTAGTTCCTCTTACAACATGCAGCATACACGGGCCAATTCTCTTTGTAGATAGTGAGCCTGACTGCACAACAAGACGATAGCTCTGGTTTAAAGCTGCAGCAGCCTCATTCTCTAAGAAGTCAGTGATGAGATCATATCTGTTACATAAGACTTTAGATGGACTCCACTGTAAACGTACATCCTGTCTCTTTGAGAGCAGTTGATTACAGTCAGTTGCGGCTCATTATATTGCAGTATACATACATATATATACAATGTGTATTTAACTGGAAGACTTCTGTCAACAAGTACCTTTACTGACTCTGCTTGCACTTACCAGTGATAGCTTCTGTTTGTTTTGGATTCACATTTGCTGGCAAAGTGAAAGCACTTTTAACTTTTGTTTGCTCTGGTGTCTCTGTCCAACACTTCTCTCAATAAATAGTACTTCAACGTGACTATGTTTGGAGACAGACGGGGGCTTCTTGTTCACATCATGCTGCCTTATAAAGTGGCAGAGGTGCCACTAACCCCAGTGTGTGCCAACAGCTGGTTATGTAAAACTTAGGGGACTAAATATCAATTAAACGATCAGTATGAAAATTGCTTCCTTGCTTTAACCTGTGGATTAATTTTCTGTTAGACAACTTTTGGCATCAAGGAGAGTGTTCTTAAATTCTTTAAGTGTGTTACATATACGTGTGCACATCCTCGTTTTACCTTATTATAAAAACAAAATGGCACAAAATTCTACTGTAACTAATTACCTTAAAGTACTGAGATAATATTTAAATAGAGAGGAAATTAATTTGTCTGACCATCTTTTGCCTGAACCCTTTCTGAATTATCAGTTGTGTTTCTGTGATTTTTCCTCAGATCTTCCAGTATTTAGAGTTACGAGACTGGCTGAACTGTGCTGAAGTATGTTGCACATGGAAATCTATCATCCACTCAGGTACACTGTGGAGTCAGGTCTGTACTGAGAGTTTGCTTCTTATTTCATTTTAGTGTTAAGAGTTATCTTTGAAAGAGGAGTTTAAATGAGATTTTTCTCCGTGTTAGATCAACTTCTCTGCAGGTAAAGACTGGATAACAGACAGTACAGTAAAGCACATTCTGCGGAGCTACAGACCATTTGTGACCAATCTCAACCTGCGTGGCTGCTCGTCCCTAAAATGGCCCAGCTTCAAATGCATCAGTAAGTTTTGCTGGTCCTATTGCAAGGTATCTTTTTTTTTGTTAAATGCTTTTCATGTACAATACCCATATGTCACTTTGGTGTGCAGTGACCAATACAAATCTTGTTCTTTTTTGACAGTGATAATTAGTCAAAATGGTCAAAATGTTGCTCTTTTTTAATATTTCATCAAAAAGACAATAATGACAAACCATAAAAGCAATGAAAAAAGTTTTTTTTTTATCCATCTGATGCAGACTATTTTACAATACTGACAGAAAGTTAATGAGGGAGAAACAAAAAGCATTTTCAAAGTGAATTTTCACTTGAGTCAGGACAGCCTGATAATCTGGTATTTCTGCGGCATTCTCAAGTGGCTCGGCTCCTGCTCCTCCTCCAGCTCTCCCTGTGCTTCCATCGGTGTGTTCCAGAGCTCAGGGTCCGTTTGGTCTGAATCTGTTCTGCTGTACTGCCTCTCCTTTGGACACTCTCTGTTGTAGGAATGTACATACTCCTCCACACTCTCCCCGGTGTGCTCAGGAGGAGAGCGACACAGCAGGCCCGAGTGCTTCACTCCTGGGTGCAGACGTAGCCAGTACACCATGTAGTGAATGCTGGAAAAAGGGGGAGTTAGGCTTTTAATTATTATTTGCATTAGTCTGAAAAATGCTAGTAAACATTTTAGCAGAAGAACCCACCTGTAGTCACACACCCAGGGGTTTCCTCCCAGTTTGAGCTGCGATAGGAAATAGAGGTCTTCAAGAACTCCGTACTGAACAAAATACAGGCTGTTTTCTGACAAGTCCAGCTCACGAAGGTGCAAAAGCCCAGACAGGGAACCTAAGGGACACAGAACATCCATTCGTTTCTTTCTCCTCTCAGTATGGATATAGGCAGACAGACGTTTTGCTGCTCATGAATAACCAGGAAAAGTAAAAGCCAGTGATGCAATCAAACTCTGATAGGAATGTGCTGGCTGGCTTCAGTTTGCTGCACAGCGATCACTTTATGTCTTTAACTGTCTCAAAGTTCTCCACCATAAATAAAACTAATGCTGGATACGCAAAGATGGCAGAACGCCCACAATCTCTGAAAAATGAAAAATGGAAAACAGCAGTCAGCAGAGCAGTTGTATAACTGTTCTGTAACCTTTTGACTTTCCATATATTGTCTATCACACGAAGAAAAACATGCAGCATACGTGTGCAGGTTTTCTTCCTGGACATTTCAGGAGCTATGTAAGTTCTGTACACACTGTTATGTATTCACTGATTATGATGAATAGATATGCAGACATAGTAAGACGCCTACCTGTGTCGATGTGCTCCATGTTGTTGTTGCTGAGGTTAAGGGTTCTGAGGCTTCTTGATCCGTGAAAATCTTTGGCTCTGAGGTGACGGATGGCGTTATGGGACAGATCGATGTGAACAACATCCTCTGGAATACCTGTGGGCACCTTGATTAGACCTAAACATAAAGTAAAACAGGTTAATTAAATGGGTCACCCAAATACAGTGGATTATTTAATCTCTGACAAAAAAATACAGCTTTGCTCTACTCATGTGTTTAATATCTTTTTATAAATCAGAATGAAGGATTTTTCCATGTACACCACTTAAATTACTGCTCTAAGAAGTCGACTTCCACTCTGCAAGATCAGCTGTTAAAAAATTGGCATGAAGACAGAATGAAACTCTGCCTCCATCCATCACTTGAATTTGACACTAAAATCCAGGCCTCCTGCCAGTAGGAGGCACATTGTAGTAACACATCATTTGATTTAGTCTATTCTTAGGCAAAATTGAAATGTTTTCATGTTTAACTGACTTATTCTGGTACGTCAGCCAAACACTGGCGGTTTTTAAGTTTATAAGGTAACAAACGACTCAAAACTGGTATCAATTGGAGGTTAAGGAAGCTAGAGACGTACGACTTAATTTAAAACAGATTCCAAGCCAGATGTGTATGTTTTCTTATTTTATGTCTCACCCCGAAAATTCCTAGTGAAGGGGAAGTTTAGTCATCCCAGTCATGCAACACTAATATTTAATCATGAGCATACACACTCTCTGACAGTCACAGGTATTTTTCCTAACCCTTCTGTTACATAACAAACATATGTGATGAATTTCTCAGAACAGGGTGAGGTTTAGAGAACTGTACAGTTCATTAAAGCGGTTCACAAAAATAAAAGGTGATTGTGAGCTTGCCTCGGTTCCTGCAGTCCATCCTTATTTGGGGGAAAAGATAGGTGTGGCACAGTGCTGTAGCGTCTAGTTTGCTGCGAATAGGACTGGGCTCTACAGAGTCTGTAGGATCCGTTTGGTTGCCCTGTTGGCTGCCGGTCGCTGGTGACTCTTTGCAGAGTAGCTCGGGATCAACTTCCTTCAACTTCCTGTTTTTTAGCCTGATGGGTTCGGCACACCTAGCAGAGGAGATATTTAGAGGCTGATTGTTAATCTGAGACTCAGGAATGACGTGTGTGGAATCAGAGCAACGCCATGTGAATGCTTTTGGTGGAACCACTTACCTGGCATGATTTCCTAGATTACGGTTGCTTGGCACCTGAAGAGTGCGTACAAGACTATCCAATGGGCAGACACAGTTCCAGGGATTATCATATAAGCGCAAGTAGCGAAGGTTTGGCATTGGGATGAGAGCCTCCTCACTGAGTGTTCTCAGGCGGTTGTGCTGCAGCAGCAGGGTTGTAAGTCGAGTCAGGCTCTGGAAGGTGTCGTCCTCCACCAGAGAGATCTGGTTCTGCTGCAGGTCCAGACTCGTTAAACTGTCATATCCAAAGAAGGCTCCATCACGAAGGACTTTGATGCGATTGCGGGCTAGAAGTAGGTGTTTGGGTTCTTTGGACCACATCTTTGACATGGGAATGGAGGTGAGGCGTCGGTCCTGACAGTCCACATAGACCTCTCCAGATTCTGTCGACTCCGAACAGTTTGATGGCACAAACCTTAAGGAATCTGATCTGCTGTGACGCCCAGCGCCTTTTACCCTGAAGGTTTCCAAACACAAAAAAAATAATTTCAGGCTTGTCATAGTCTATGCATGGACGTTATACTCTTTGAAAAGTGGACTGTACACATTAGATCCAAGAGTAAATCCATACCTGTCCCTTGTAAGTTTATGTCTTGCTCCTCTGAGGCCTCTTCCCTTTCCTGGCCTTTTCGTCTCGGTCGACGGGAGCAGCAGGAGGAGCAGGGAAGCCAAGAGGAGAGAGGGGAACACTCGCATCTTGAGCCTTGCTGGAGTTGTATTTTCAGCAAGTAGAGCTTGAGCGAAGGCAGGAGTTTGTGATTAAAGTCTTCAGACTTGGAAACAGAAGCAATAGGTCAGAGGGCAACAGTGTTATTGTTGACGGAGAACAGCTGCTGTTTACCCTGCAGAAGAAGTGAGAGGCAGAGTATTACGTAGGAGATAAAACATACACCTCTTGTCCTTACATAATATAATAAACTCTGTTGTATCACAAGTAAAGTTCGACAATTGTTTTGAAGTATTTCCAAAACTAGACAACATGGTTTCACCAGTTATTTCTCTGAACTGTATTAATTATTTGTGCCTTTTTTGTTGTCTTAGGTGAATGCAGAAACCTCCAGGAGCTCAATGTGTCAGAGTGCTTTAATATCACAGTAAGGAAACGCTGTCGATGTTGCATCCTAAATGTAGAAGAAAATTCATCACTATTCTGTTTGTTAAAGTTGAATATAGACAGTTAATAAAGACACGCTAAACCCCTTTCTGGCATTAGATTAGTCAATTGATTTATTTTATTCAATGAAAATTAAGCAGTTTACATTTTTGCTGAGTGTTAATTCTGATTTTTGCAGTGCATAAAATCTGATAATAAAACCTTCTCACAGAACTCAATGTTACATTTGAATCTACTCCTTTTTTTTTTTTTTAGGATACGGTGGTTCAGAAGATTGTTGAGGGCTGTCCCTGCCTGCTCTACCTTAACCTTTCTTGCACACTTATAACAAACAAAACTCTACAAGAACTGTCCAGGTAAGCTTCCAGGGTCCAGAAAAACCATCTGAGATCAGCTTTTGTCACTAGATTAGATCCATGCTCTCAACTTTGGTTCACCTCAGCCGTGTATCCAAGTAATCAAAACTTTCTTTCATCATGCTGTTTCTCACTGAATTCCTGCAACTTATTTCCCAGAACTGCCCACGTTGTTGTAGCCCACTGCTGGCTTTTGTTTCTGAAATCAGTGTGGTCAGTGGCAACTAAATGATTTATGGGAACAGATATGGCACTGTTACGGTAACTGCTAGACTGTATGATTGTTTTGTTTATGGATTTGCGGGTTCAGGAGTTTTCTGTCGTTAGGTCACTCTCTCTGGTAGAAGTATTATGCAAAAATGTTTTGAAAGTGAGTCACATATTATCGCATAGGAATTCAAGGATAATAAATCTTAATTCAAAATGTGAGGCCTTCCTTGCAGAGTGTGAACTAAAATTGAACTTTCTTTTGTTAAGGAAACAACACAAAAAAAAACAACTATAATCTGCATAAAGTTACATGCACAAGTAAATTATACTTGGTAGTTTCTTATATCTAACTACTGACTTCACACAGGAGCTGTCTAAGCCTCCAGTACCTGAGTCTGGCGTACTGCCGCAGATTCACAGATAAAGGCTTTCTGTACCTGACCACAGGGAAGGGCTGGCGCAATCTCATCCACCTCAACTTGTCCGGCTGTACTCAGGTCAGTTGGTATTCTCCTCTCAGTCGGCACGCTCTACTCAGTTTCAGTTGTAGACAGGACACAGCTTTTTTTCCCCCTTAAGAGTCTGTCTTGAATAAATCCAGTCTCTCCTCTCCGTTCGCACGTGTCTGCTCTTGTTTCTGACTCAACACTGGTGAGCGCTCACGAATGGCTCAGCTCGTATGGACAAACTTCTGAAGGATAGGGAGAGTAAAAGGCAGCTGGGGCCAAGTGGAGGGTTGGGTTTATACAATCAAGTGTGGCCCACCCACTCACCATGTGTACACTCCAAAACATGGCACACGCACTGCAACGTAAAGCACACTTTCTTCCAGGAATGTGCGTTAGTTTGGTTCCAGATGTATGCTTTGACTTTATGGGGGCCCTGAAAAGTCAGAGAGCAAGGAAACCTGCATCCAGGAGAATGATTCAGATTCCAGTGTGGACTCAGATTTTCCTCTCTCCTCTCCTAGATGACAGTAAATGGGTTCAGATACATTTCTACTGGATGTCCTGCACTCAAAGAGATCGTGATCAATGACATGCCAACGCTGTCTGATAGCTGTGTCTTGGTGAGTGTGTTCATTTGTAAAACATTTCAGGTTTCACACAAGGTCAACACATCACTGCTCTGGAATGTTAAACCAAGACAGAAAAGATAAGGAACAAATTAAAAAATAATTCTTCACCACATGCATAATTTTTTTGTCCCCACACCCTTAACCCTTCCTGGCAGAGAGAAGTTTTACATTTCACTCTTTTCTAACAGGCCCTGCTTGCCAAATGTAACTGCCTGTCTGCCATTTCTCTGTTGGATGCTCCTCATCTTTCCGACATCGCTTTCAAAGCCATTGCCGAAGCAGCCAAACTGAAGACTTTCAGTACAGAGAGTGAGGTCATTTTGCATCCTGCAACTTTTATTTCCACATGCACATGAAAAGAGTTAACACTGGTCCAGTTATTCTCTTTTTTCTTCATCCAATGTGTTCGTTAGGCAACAACCAGCTCACAGACGTCAGCTGGAAGGCTTTGTGCAGCAACTCGCAAGGCCTCCGTAGACTCCACGCAGCAAAATGCCCCAGAATGACCGACGCCAGCCTCAAATCTGTGGCCACTCTCAAAAACCTGGAATACCTGGACGTCTCATTTTGCAGCAGGTGTGTGTGTGTGGTTGTGATAGCTGCAGATGTCACGCTTTTTCATCGTTTTGCTTGACAGAATGTGTTTGTGTTTCAGGGTGAGTGATGTTGGGATACAGTATTTGACCGAAGGCTCTTCAGTCACTAAATTGGAAGAGCTGAATATCAGCCACTGCAGTAACATCACTGATGCATCTGTCATGAGGATTGCACAAAGGTATGGAGTGGGATTTCACAGACACACACTTAAGAGCAAATTACAATTACTTATAGTTACCCTAACCATAACTACTTGCCTAATCTTAACCTTAAACTAAGTCTTCACCTAAAAATACAACACACACACACACACACACATCTTACTGTGGTCTGGTAAATAATATCACGCAGCAGCTTTTTCTGTGACCTGTGTGTGCACAATTTATCAGGTTTTGCAAACTGTACCATCTCGATCTGAGTTACTGCGAGAGGCTCACTGACTTGGCTGTGGAGTGGCTGAGTGGCAGCTCTGTCTGCTCTCTTGACATCTCCGGTTGCAGCATCCAGGATCAGGTAAAGTCAGCATGTTTGGTCTTGCCTTCACACATTCCTGAAAAAAACAACAACTGGCCATTGTGGAAGACGGTCTGTAACTTGATATTTTTGCATTTCTAGGGACTGGCTACTCTTGAGGGAATTCACTTGAAGAAGTTAGTTCTTGCCGAGTGCGTCTACGTCACAGACATTGGCATAGAGGTACAGATTTATGTAGAATTTCACCACAAGGCCAACTGTTTAGAGTTTTCAGGGGTCTCAGTTTACTTTCTTTTCCAGTGTTTCCTAATATCTCCAGCTGGCAGGAAATGCACTTGTACCAAAACTGTTTCCTAGTAAAGCAACTCGAAGATAGGAGCCAATAATTCTGAGTTATTTCATGTAGTTTTTCTGCCCGCAGGCAGATGTGAACAGAGAAAAGCATCGGTGTGTTCTTGTAGATATGGTTTCCCATTTCCTCTACGATCTCTTCTCATTCATTTTCTCATCGGTAGTATTTCAACTCACATTTTTCTCTCATTTTTATTGTTCCTCACGTTGGGCAGAAGCTGTGTAAGAATGTGAAAGAGCTGGAACACGTTGATGTTTCTCACTGTGCAGCTCTGACGGATGCAGCCATCAGAAGCCTTTCATTTTACTGCAAAGGTTTAGTCACGCTGCAGATGTCAGGTTGTCCTAAGGTATAAACTCACACAAACACACACATTCTCCCAAAGCCCTGAAATGTTAACTCGCTAAAGGTGAATGTGTTTTCCCCTTGTCATTTCAAGCCACATATTTTCTATTTTCTACCACCCTGCTTCAGATGACTGATATGGCAGTGCAGTATCTGACAAGTGGATCTCAGTACCTCCGAGAGCTTGACGTGAGTGGCTGCGTCCTCCTCACTGATCGCACAATTCGACACTTGGAAAGGATTTGTCCTCCACTCCGCTCCATCACGATGGCCTGCTGCAGTGGCATCTCCAGGTAAAGAGCACACTTAGAAAAGTCTGTCACTACTTTCTCTGTTTGATGTAAACTGTGTGTGACTTGTTATTTTTCTAAACTGTATTTCATGTCGTAAATCTAGGAGTAAAATGTAAAATTACTCAATGTGTGATTTGTGTATGTGTGAAACTGGAAATGTCAACACACTGTTTTCAAAAAAACTAAAAGTGGAATGCAAAGAGTTACAGTCCTGCATGAAAACGTTTACTGAACCATGTGTTGTGTGTTCCCTCAGGGCGGCTGCCTTAAAGCTGCAGTCATGTGTGACATACTTGGAGCACAGCAATAATGACCCCACGTACTGGTTTGGATACACCGTTGGCCAAATAATGCATCCATAACAAGACCCATCAGGACTAATGACACTTTGGAAGTGACGGAGCAGCACTCGGTGACAACAACTGCAGCAAGTACAAAAAGGATTTAAGCAGCAGAGACATTACACACCTGAGATAATCCTCACAAAAAAATCACATGGCTACAGTCCCGCATCACCGGATTAAGCCTCCCCTGTCTGTGGTTTCTGTTCTGTACAGAGGCCCTGACAGTCTTATGGAGGCGGCTGAAATATTGCTGTCAGATCCTGACAGTGGAATTTCCTGTGCTGTTCTGGCTTGCTTTTGATCGTATAGCTCACGTGCTGTTTCTACATAAATGCTAACACACTGTAAAGGTGGAAGAACTCTTTTATAAGTGAATTCAAATAGTTTTACTTTTCTATTTATGATTTATAGTGATGATATGGTATTTTTTCCTCACTGGAATACAGTGTATCAACTTTTATACATAGCTTTCAACTTTTTCTACACGATCAGCCATTGAAAGGCTCAAACTTCTCAATTGTTAGCTTGTTTTAGTATCTAAAATAACAAGTCAATGTAATATAAAATAGTTTAACTGTCCCATTTTGGTTGATCTACAGTATTTTCCTCAGATGGTGCTTGGAGTGACTGTTGTTTTCTGAATACGCTGGAATTCAGATTGATGACTGGTTGTAAAAGTTGCTGCCCTGTATGGAAGTCAGGCTTCCTTCCTTATCTCTTGTTAAAAGAAATAGTTCTAAACAATATCACTAGATGATGTTTACTGCTAACAAGCAATTATCACAAGCAAGTAAACTTTCAAAAAATACAACTTAGCAGTTTTCTGGGCTTTAAAACAGCATAACTACACGTGAATTTAAAAACCAGCTGGCCATCTTTAAGAGGAAGACATGAACATTGCACAAAGCACATTAAATCTGAGCTCACTGGTGTTGCTTAACCTTTTCAACAGCTTGGTTTTTGATCATATTTGTTTCTTTTGCTAAATTATGTGACAGTTTATGAACTGTCTGTGCACTTTAGTGTTCTTGATCAAAACAAACACCCAGAGACACACACTGGCTGCGTTCACATAGACACTAATATTCCACTAATTGTCAGAAAAATAGCCCAGGTGGAGTAAAAATGTCCAATTAGCCACCTCAGTTAAAAAAGATTAAGCCTGATCAGAAGGAATTTTCATTGAGATTGAGAGTGGTGGTTTGAAGCTTTTGATAAACCACTAAGTCAGAAAATATTACAGCCTAATAATAACCACATAAATGCTTAATGCAATAATTTCTTTCTTGTTGGAATACGTATATTCTTTCCACATGTGTTTTCCGATATATTCCATCAGTAAACTCTGTGAGAACAACTCTCTCTGCCACCAGTCTTCGCTTCACACTTTCAGTCGCTGACTCCTGGTCTTGGGCAGATGAAGGGGCACCAAGGTTACTGTTCCTGATGAGCTGTAAAAAGCCTGATGTAGTCTCCTCCTGTTTAAAGAATGCAGGAATGCTTCTTAGGTTAATCTTGGTCATTTTCTTCTGAATTAATTACATTTTCCTGACTCGGTTTTAAAAAAAAGTCTTGTGTTATATTTCTAGCAGATTGGAAGCTTCAGCACGACTTATTGATCTACTTTATTTTGCATCCATGGAAACTGGAATCTCTGATTATAATGGTTTCAAGTATGTTGAAGAAATGTTGTCTATGTAACCACGGCTACTGTGTCTGAGATATCTTAGAAGTTCTCAATATTCAGTGGTAACGTAAGAATTTCATGAATATTGACTCTTAATAATAAGAGCCTACTTAAGCAGTGTGGGGGCGCCAGAAGTGAAATATCTTTGCTATTTCATGCTGTTGTCACAGCTTTAGACTTCCAAGGACACACAGTAAACATTAAATAAAAATAAGAGCAAGCAAGTTTCTTTTTAACATTCAAATCAAAGTGACAGTTCGGCACTAGTCAACCCTGGTGTGCGCATTTACAGGATACTTTCCAAACTCAGTGGGGTATTTATGTACAAGTATTTCTAACACATATCACAACATTTGAAAAGTACTTTAGATTACAAGTCATTTTCTTATTAAATACAATAAATCCTGAGTATGGAGGTAAACATTTAAGCAGGGTAAAATAACATTCAGTCTCGAGGGGATGCAGTAAAATCCGCCTCCACGTTGACACCCACTGCAGTGGTGCAGCATTATGACTCTGGAAATCCTGTCCCTCAGGCCCCCAGCTTCAGGGACTCAAACCAGCTTTGTGTCTTCAGTCTGACAGAGCTTCTGTCTGCCTGAGCTTTTACCCACCGATCAGACTCTCCATTTATGTAGCCTGAAACAAACACAGAGCAGGGGGGGAAGCAGATAAACAAGGTGAGGCAAAATACAGAAAGGAAACAGAATGTTCTGTGTTTATTTACTTGTTGGAGGGTTTAGTTCATTAGCACGGCTCTGGTACAGTGACGTAATGAAGAGTTATAGCCTACCAGTAACTGTGGTGAGGCCTTCGGTGTTGTTGTTTTCTAGTCCATGCAGAACAACCTCCGGGCTGATATCCACCGATGCTCCGCGGAGCTCCACCCCAGCTCGTAACGAGGACGGGACACGCACACTTACGGCTCCTACGCCAACGAGGAGGCAAATAAAGAAAAAGAAAATGACTCAAAAGGTAGAAAGTCGTGGCTGATAAGGTGCATATTTGTCCCCATACTGAGCGTTTACCTTCCTGACTGTGGAGCTCAGCGCTGCCACCGTCCCCCACGTAGACATCAATGCCTCCGTTCTGAGAGGAAACCTTCAGGAAACTATTCGAACCATCTGCAACAGCAAAGGAGGCCTCAGGTGTTTTGTTTTTACCAACCACTGATAGATACCATACACAGGACATTACGCAATCAGTCGTCCTACTTACCTATAACTGTATCTCCAGAAATGTTCTTCACAGTAGTGTTACCTTGAAATCAATGAAGGACAAGGGCAGTATTAACTCACATGATAGACATCTGTGATTTATTGTCAGCCACTGGTAGTTAAATCATGATGTTTATCACTCGTAATAAGAATGTGAAAACTTTGGCAAGGACAGCCGCTGTCACAAACTGTACGTAACATAAACCTACATCACTAACAAGATAATTGTTTCCATGTATTCTACGATAGCGGGCTCATCTGTATCAGGAAGAAATTAAAATTCTATATGGATGACGCATTTTATTCTCCCACCGCTATAGGGCTGTTCATCTTTAATCATTTTTATCTCTACCTCAAAGAATTAGTCTTTTTACAACTAACTTGTTTTTATAGCTCTTTCAAAACAAATGACAAGTTGAGAAATCACTGATAAATTGCAACCACATTGCAGTTAAATCAACTCTGCTTGGATCTGAGCCCGGGATTCCTGGCGTACCGAGGTCCTGCTTTACCAAGCAAGTTAACATAAAGCAGCTGGACTTTGGTAGTAAAAGCAGCAGTTTTCCTGATGCGGAACTGTCCCTTTCTATAGTATTGTACCTGTGCATTTACCTGTAAGCAGCACTGTTGAGGGATGGATAATTGTATTAGGTATTCATCTAAAAAGTCACATTTTTGCACCCCAAAGTAATAAGTAACCACACGCCTGTTGGTTGGCAAGAAGACTATTTTAACCTGTTTTTTGGAGAAATAGAAAACACTGGATTTTTATTGGAAACAGAATGCAGTGACTGATCACAAAGGTAGATTCTGTTAAGTTTTTGTTTAAGGACACTTTTAGGACTCAGTGATTGACAAAAATGACTTGGAAAGACCTGTTCAGAATACAATGTCTTTATCTACATAATAACTAGTAACTATAGATGCCAAATAAATAAATAAATAAATAAATCACTCTCAAGTGTATCAGAGAACAAATATTTTAAAATGACAGAACTAAAGTCTTTTAGTCTTTGCTGCTGCATACACAGTACAGGATGCACTTTGTTACTTTCCGCCCGTTCCTTCTTTCTGCACTCAAATTTGGTTGCAACACAAACCACGCAACTGGTAAAGATGAAGTAGTGAAAGATGCTGCTGTTTACTCACCGTGTACATGTCCCAGTTCCACTCTGCCAGAGCTGGAGGAGACGCAGCTGGACTCAGCGTAGATGGCTTTGACCTTCAGAGGGCCGCGCTCCGTGGAAACGTTCATTGTGGTGCCCTGGAGCTTCTTCACATCCACTGCCTGCAAACATGCAACTCATCACTGCACAGGGATGCAGACAGGTCATTTTAACTTTTTTTTCTGCCTTTAAATCAAAAAAGGCAACATAAACCTCAGCTGCTAACACATAACGTTGAAACCAGAAGTTTACATACACTGTATAAAAAGACATATAACCTTTTTTTTCTCGCTGTCTGACATTAAATCAGACTAAACTTTTCCTGTTTTAGGTCAGTTAGGATTACCAAAATTATTTCTATTTGCTAAATGTCAGAATAATGAGAGAGAGATTTTTTTAGAGAATTTTTCATTACTTTCTTCAAAGTCAGACATTTACATACACTATCATTACTATGCCTTCAAACTATTTGGGAAAGCCCAGATGATGATGATGATGTCATGGCTTTGGAAGCTTCTGATAGGTTAATTGACAACAACTGAATTAATTGGAGGTGCCCCTGTGGATGTATTTTAAGGAACACCTCAAACACACTGCTTCCTTTTCTAACAACATGGAACATCTAAAGAAATCAGCCAAGATATCAGGAAGAGAATTGTGGACCTCCACAAGTCTGGTTCATCCTTGGGTACAATGTCCAGAAGCCTGAAGGGTCCATGTTCATCTGTTAAAACAATTTTACACAAGTATAAACATTAAGGGAATGTCCAGCCATCATAGCGCTCAGGAAGGAGACGAGTTCTGTGCCCCAGAGATGAAGTGTTTTGGTGCAAAATGTGCGTATCAACCCCAGAACAAAAGCAAAAGACCTTGTGAAGATGCTGCTGAAGCTGGTCAGAGAGTCATTGTCCACAGTGAAACCAGTCCTGTACCAACATGGGCTGAAAGGATACTCAGAGAGGAAGAAGACATTCTTCAAAAGCAACAGAAAAAAGCCAGATTACAGTTTGCAAATGCACACAGGGACAAAGACCTTCATTTCTGGAGACATGTCCTTTGGTCTGATGAACCTAAAACTGAACTGTTTGGCCTTAATGACCATCGTCACATTTGGAGGAAAAAGGGGGAAGCTTGAAGCCTGAGAACACCATCCCCACTGTGAAGCATGAGGGTGGCAGCATCATGTTGTGGGGGTGTTTTGCTGCAGGAGAGACTGGTGCACTTCACAGAATAGATGGCATCATGAGGAAAGAACATTATGTGGAAATATTGAAGCAGCATCTTAAGACATCAGTCAGGAAGTTAAAGCTTGGGCATAAATGGGTCTTCCAGATGGACAATGACCCAAAGCATACCACCAGATTAGCTACAAAGAGGCTTCAGGACCACAAAGCTAATGTTTTGGAGTGGCCATCACAAAGCCCTGATTTCAATCCTGCAGAAAACTTGTGAGCTGAAAAGGTGTGTGCAAGCAAGGTGGCCAACAAACCTGACCCCGCTGCACCCGTTCAGTCAAGACGAATTGGGAAAAAATCCAGCAAACTATTGTGAGAAGCTTGTGGATGGATACCCAAAACATTTGACTCAAGTCATACAGTTTAAAGGCAATGCTGCCAAATACTAAGAAAATGTATGTAAACTTCTGACTTTGAAGAAAGCAATAAAAAAAATCTCTCTCTCATTATTCTGGCATTTAGCAAGTATAAATAATTCTGGTAATCCTAACTGACCTAAAACAGGAAAAGTTTAGTCTGATTTAATGTCAGTGAGGAAAAAAAAGGTTATGTGTCTTTCTATACAGTGAATGTAAACGTCTGGTTTTGACTTTACATCAGGCTGCTGCTGCCCCTTAATGACTGCTGAAAATAAAACCAACAAGCCACAACAACACTGTTGTCCTTACACTGTCTCCACGTGTGCTGATGTCCACATTGCCATGGATGGTTCCCATGCCGGTAACATGTCCTCCATGGGACTGCACCTCCACCTGATGACCCTGAGATGTGACAAACAGTGAGGGGGGTGAATATGAAACACGTTCCTGAATGTTATAGATCCTCTTGAGTGAGAAACAACATCAGCAGCTCTACGACAACAGTGCACTGCCATCGTTTTCAAAAGGTTTGATTTGTAGAACTTTGAAATTAAGCAGCGTTTGCTTGTTAGCTCTATGACAAAGTAGTGAGTATTTGGGGTTTTTTTGTTTATTTGAATGGGTTATAGAGGTTTGCGAGGTTTAACAGGCCGTATTTCACCAAAACACTCAAAGAAAAATCAGGAAAAATATTGACAGTCGTTATAACCAGTAACCAGTAAGTGACAGTAGCATCATTTCCTTCACTCTCAGATTGTAAATAGTTTGGTTTCACTTTGGACAAAACAAATGCGCCCTTTTGTGCTATAAACCAACTAACACAGGTGTTATAGGTGGCACTGAATGGATTTTAAAATGATCTCCCTTTTTCAAAAACCCTTTTGAGGGGGTTTGTGTTTACAGACTTGATGGGTGAACTTTAGTCTCCTCAGCATCTTTTCTTCTTGACTATTTAAAGTTTGGTCACACATGTTACTAGAAAATAAAATGAATGAAAACAATTATTTCCAAGGCACACCTTTACATATAATTATAGCCCTGTAAATTATTATTAAAGAGACTAATGCCAAGGCACAGTGAACCCCTGCTTTACCTATTCTCTACTCACTTTGATATTAATGTGAAACATGAGTTAAACACAGAAAGAAAGTGGGATGACCTTCTTCTGCCAGTGACTCTAAAATCTCAAGACTATGTAAGTTCCCAATGTGTCAAGATCCTAACAACACTTCTGTTTTTTTGTTTTCTTCAGTAAAGATTCATTTATGTTGCCATCACCCACCTTGACAGAGTGCAGAACACAGTTGCCCTTTTCAGTTTGCACCTTGCAGATGTCACACTCCATTTTCTTCACTTGCACGTTGCCTTTTCCTTGAGTAGTAATGAAGAGATCTGACAAAAACACACACACTGAACTTAATGAAGACCACCAAGGACAGTGCACTGACTGAGAATGGATGTCAGGTCCTGGTGTAGAGGGTGCGGGTGATTTTCATCCATAACTGCATCATTATCTCACACTAGACACTCACTACTTTTGATGGGTGCAGCCATCTCAATGGACACGTCGCTGGTGACCTTCTCAGCAGAGATCAGCAGCTCTTTGCTCTGCTCATCGTAGTGGACGTGCAGATGATCCAGACCGACCTCCTGCTCGCTGCCCGTCCCGTGGACCGTGATGAAGGCTCGGTCAGCCTCGGGGTACTTGTGCGGGTCCAGCGGGCGGACGGAGATGTTGCAGCCCAGCTGTGCCCGCACCGTGGTGAAGGGGCTCACGGCCAGAGCCCACCGCCTCAGGGACGGCTGCACCTCCTCCTGTGTGGGACACCTACCCGGAGCGGAGATGGAGAAGGACCGCGGAGTGCGCTGCAGAGGACACCGGGGCACGGTGAGAGTCCTGCGGCTGAGTGTGAGGGACCAGCAGCGGTGGAGTCCGGCTGATCCCCGCTGACCTGCTGAGCTCCAGAACATGTCGGTGACCTTCAGGTAAAGCGGCTCATCCACACTTCACACTGCTGCTGGAACAACAACACAAACCACCGACATACACACGCTGTCATTCAGTCAACATGCGCTGTTACAGCTGCAGCCATGATCACAACTTTCCTCAGTTTAGTTTATGCAACAAGATCCAGCGCTTCCGGTGTGAGATTTCAGCATAAAAGCCTCGTTGCATCTGGTATAAAAAGTACTCTATAAATGTAGAAATAATATGAAATATAATATATAATCCATGTTCTTGCAAATATATAACAAATCATGCAGGTATCAGGAATTAAATTTTTGATCTGAATCTGGTGTTACTTTATTTTCTGCAATTAAAAACATTTTCTTGACAATTATATGACCCCTGACGTACCTTCTGGGTCTTTATTAAGCCCAATGTGCTCCCTCTTTGTTTTCAGGATACACAGTTTTATGCTGAATAGTACCAGCTGTAGGTTTGTTGTGTAGCAATTTGCTTAAACAAAAAGTTAATGTGGGTGTATGCAAAATGCAAACACTGATCTGATGTAATGAACTTCCTAGATGCTGACATAGCAACCCGCTTTAAGAACAGGTGATTAGAATTTTCCCAATGCATGACCTTTATAAGCTAATTAGCCCATATAAACAGGTGACAAATTAAAGGAAAAAGTTGAACCAGCGACCCTTCTTTAAGATCCGGTGGCTCTGTTTGGCAGAGGGCGGCATTTTGATGGCATAGTTCAGGTCCACTTGGCCCCTTACAGGGAAGAATTACTACAAGAAATAGAAAATGTTCTGACTGATCACCTTTGAACATTCTGTCCTGATGGTGGTCTCTTCCGGGATACCCCGTCCATAGGGTACGAAACAGATGCTGTGGCCTTCACGGTCACCAGATCTCAACCCAGTTAAGAATGGACATTTTGGACCAATGTGTCAGACAACCACATCCACCACCATCATCAAAACACCAAATGAAGGGAACACTTTTGGATGAGTGGTGTTCACCCCTGCAGTAGAGTTACTGAGACTCGGCACACTGAAGCTGTTTGGGAAGCAAATGGTGGCCCAAAACCTTACTAAGACACAAGAATTTCCTTTGGGATTAAAAAAGCTCCAGGTTATCCTATCTTATATTATCATGGGTTTTCCTTTAATTTGTCACCTGTCTTTATGTTCCTTAAAAGTAAATATTCCCAAGCAAAACATTTCGTGCACATTAAGTCTGAACCTTCAGAGCAAACAACACTTTTGCAGATTCACTTTTTTATTGTTTTCATTTTTTTATGTTGAAAGTGTAATTTTTCACCTCTGCTCTCCCTTCCTGTTACGCGACTGAACTTGACAGACCGGATCTACAGTCTTGTATAAACCTATACCCGCCCCTCTTCTGGTCTTGTCCAATCAGCAGGCGTATGTCGCCGCAAAGGCTGTAGGGAATTTGAGTCTGGAGCGTTTCCTCGTGTCCAAAACGGTAAAGCAGCAGTTATTCCAGTGATGTTGGTTCAACTGTATTCGCTCTTGAAGTGGTTGACAGTTACCTTTTATAGGACAAAAATACCCAAACATATGCAAAGTTTTGTGTAAATTAATTTTATTTATTTTAACAAAAAGAGACGTAGGCAATTCTAAAACATCCCAAACAGCCTCAATCAACAACCAAACTGGCCTTCCAGTACTGCAATAAAAAAAACACACACATCTGTATTTCTGCATACCCGTCAGATTCAGTCTATCTTTACTGATATAAAAAATAACTCTTCACAGGAGGATTACCCCCTAATTGGGCAAATTCCTCTCTCCACAAAAAAATGTTATCAAGATATAATATTAAAATGTTATAAAAGTTACGATGCAATCAGGACTGTGACCTCTGTAACTATTATGTACATCCTCAATTTCTGTCATATCATCCTGTAAACAAGACAGCATTTGCAGAATCCGTCACCACAAGGCGGCAGCATTGTGTTAATAGCTGGTAAATAATTGCAATAGACCTTATGGAGTATTTTAGGAGCTTATGGTTGAAATTTAGCCCTTTGATGCTTGTTTTCTTCTCTAAAGAAAACCCCTGGAGCAGAGTCACAGCTCACGGTGCAAAGCCCTTTGGTCTGATCATCATCCGGACTGATTTAAAGGACTGTCTGTCATTAGTGGGGTAATACTCTGAGGATATGTTGTGCCACGTCCCCCAGAAGATCCCATCCCGGACTCCCTTGTATCTCCCCACATAGTACCTCCCGTTCAGGTTTGCAGCCATGCAGGCGTCGAACCACCAGCCGGAGCTGTAGTAGACCCCGCAGTTCCCGGAAGGATAGCGGTCGTGGTCCCGGTCCGGGGTGGTGAAGGCCCTGTTGTTGTGGTCGTACCTCTTGTTGAAGCGGAGAGCATCACCTGCGGTGCCCGAGTATCCTCCCACCGTCAGCCGGTAGCGCAGCCGCTCGCTGGCCACCCTGAACTGCTCGTACTGCGCAAACTCCGTGACCCCTTCAAAGTCCTCCAGCTCCACGCGCAGCGCCATGTCCCTGTCCCGGGTCAGCAGGTGCATCAGGTTGTTGCCCAGCCAGAACTCCCCTCCGTCCAGCTCCCCGAAGCCGGTCTGGTACTCCGCCCAGGTGCGGTTGAAGCTCACGCTGCCGTCCTGGCGGCGCTGCAGCACCGTCCAGCCTCCGCCTTCCCGCTCCATGTCGCAGAACACCGGGAAGCTCCTGCCCCGGAGGTCAGGGGTCACCAGGTACACTCCGCTCCGCGCTTCTCCTCTGAGCAGGTGGTCCGAGCAGTCTGTGGAGAAGAGGGGGGAAGAAAATGAAAGAAATTACAAAGAATTATGAACTCTGTTTTTTTCTCACAATCCTCCAAAAGCCTTTAATCTTCTTCATTTCTGAACTGATCCAACTGAAGTCTTGCCTTTGCTCATATACCTTGCAGGTGAAATGATCCTCTCACAGCTGGAATGCGACCGTGAAATGTGCTGGAGGAGGTCACAAGTGCAGCAGGTCAGTGCAAAACTACCTTTTCCACAGTAAAACAGAGTTTTCACGACTTTGAAGGTGGACCTCCGCAGTGGACGCACACATAGCGTTCAAAATCCAAACTGTATTTAGGAAGGGCAAGTTTACGATCTGCGTGTTTTTGTAGTTTCCTGGAATGTTTGGATTAAGAAGATCCAAATGTGGAATATGATTCACATTAAAGGAATAAGTGACCAGATTATGTCTTCAGCTGACTTCCACCTGCAAGATGTGGAGTCTGGTAGTTGTTATTTTAATCCATATGAATTCAATTTTTGAACTGAACAAATTATTAAATTATTGTGTTCACTTTACTAGCCACGCTCCACAGAGGGATGTTGTAAAGATGTCGCCCTCTGCATAGTTGCGGTTTTATCCTCATGACACTCGTGCAAGGCCGCACATTTTGCACACACATGCAGATTCCTCCTTTGATAAGTGTAAAGATGATCTCAGGCCGCATAATTATGTTATAGGTTTTCATGTGACGATCACTGTGTGGTCCTTCTACTTTAAATCCTCTGGGCTCGGGTCATCGTCAGTTTGCTTTTTTGGAATATAGTTACAAGCACACAAAGATATTATTGCACAGCAGCAGTCTTCTGTCACACTAATTATTGTGAAGTCATATAATTAGAAGATAATCGATTTTAAATTTCCATTCTATTCTCTTGTGCCTTTTTAGTCCCAGTTTAATTTGTCTGTTTTGTGTGGGGAAACACCAGCAATTCTTTCAGTTATCTGCCAGAAAGGTACAATTATCCTTGTTTCTTTCCCCCTTGAACCTCAGCCCAAGTGGTCGAGCTGTTTTCGTCTCTTTCTATTACAAAAGAGTTCTTCTTCTCCACTGTAACCAATATGTTTGCTCAAAGGGAATTTCAGTGGTCTGTTGGGTCTTAACCCTAATTTGTGAATTTTTCCACGTAATTTGCTGTGGCCCTGCCTTCGCCCTAAGTCGGCTGGGATAGGCTCCAACCCCCCCGTGACCCTAGTGAGGGTTAAGAGGTGTACAGATAATGGATGGAATTTGCTATGGTATGTCATATTTTTATATTTTTAACCTAAATATACAAGTCAGTCAGATACATTTGGATAAGAAGAATATAGGATCTTAACCTAAATTTTTTAAAGTACTCAAAAAATATTGAATAGGCTCAACCTTAATATTTAAATAAGTCAGACAAATTTGTAAATCGAATATCATTATAGCGTTTTAACCTTAATAGTTACATTAGTCTGGTAAGCATGAATTATACATAATATTATAGGGTCTGGCCTTAATATTTAAATTAATCAGGGACATTTGTATTATAAATAAGACTGTAGGGCCCTGAGCCTAATACTTGCATGAGCAAATTTGTATAATAAATAAGATTATAGGACCTTAAATGTAATATTTAAATTTGTCTAGTAAAAGTGTATTTTATATAATATTGTAGAGTCTTAAGCTTGTTTTAATTCGTTAGGTAAATTTGTATAATAAATAATATTGTAATGTCTTACCTTACTAATTAACATTATTAGATACATTTGTCATTCTGTTGAAAAGCACTTTGAGTCAGTGTCTGTTGTTTTTAAATTTGCAATATAAATAACATCTTGACTTGACATTTACATTTTTCTCTCAGGTGATGCAAATCAGGATAACTTGCACAGTATTCCCTGTATATTATGCGTGTAAAACTCAGAGACAGTACTAGATCACTGTAAAATCATATCTCTTGCCTTTGGGAGGTGTCAGTGTTGGCACTTTGCTGTCTGTCCTGTCAGGCCTGCTGCCGCCCTGGGTGTCCTCGGGCTGCTCTTTCGGATGCCTGTGCGGTGGTCTTCCGTTTGGATTCAGGCTGTTATTGAGGAAAGCAGCCACCTGGTTGATTTTCACACGAAGCTCACGTGCACTGGGAGTGGAAGACTCTGCTGCCGGGGGCTCGGGGCCAGAGGTGGCAGGGGTTGTTGACCTGAAGTCAGGGCTGAGTGTGGAGGTAGTTTGGGGACTGGGGGAAGGGACTGGGCCTGCAGGTGCTGTTTCCTCCACATTGTGAACTATTTCAGCTTGTAAGCTGGAGTCAGATTTGGGAGTTAGAGTTGGCTTGGCGAGACTTGGCCTGTTGTTAGGGATAACACTTGGGAGGATCCTACGCATGATTTTGTTTGGTCTTGTTGTCATTGGGATCGATGGTGGCTGACTGGCTGTTTGTGGCCTCAGATCAGACATACTCCTGCTGTTTGGGCTCGTTGTGAAGTCCTCAGGCAGAGTGTGAAGGTGAGGGGAGGCTCCTGTTTCCAGACTGTTGGAGGTCTTTGGAGCCAGAGTGATAGTTTTCCTCACGCTGGGACTGAACTCTGAGTCCCCTGGGGAATGAGTCACCTCAGTAATCTGTTTTGCAGGGCCAGCTGTAGGTGGCACGCCAGTTTGAGAGTTTTGGACGTCGTCTGAAGTAGTCCAGCTGATTCGAGTTGGATTTAAATGTGTTTTGGTCTTTGCATTTGGCTTTGGTTGCACTGCTGGTCTTGGCCTTTGATTGGGTGTTGCTTCTGGCTTGACTGCAGGTCTGACTGGTGGTCTGTATCGGGGGGGAGGTCTGGGTTTGGGTGCTTTGTCTGGCTTTGCTTCAGGGACTGCACCAGGCACAGACTTGGCATTAACATTAGGGATTTGGCCCGGTCTGGGTGTGTTAAGGCTCTGATTGGTTTGTGGTGCTTGGTCAATTTTACGATTTACATTTGGTTTCGTCTTTATTTCTGTCCCAGGCCTTGGTTGTTTTTGGTTTGGTTTAGGCACTTGGCCAGGTTTAGGTTTTTGGTTAATTTTAGGGAATTTCTGGCTGGGTTTGGGCTTTTGATCAGGGGATGTGTTATTTCGATATGGTGTAATTTTCTTTCCAGGTGTTAAGTCTTGATTAGATTTAGGCTCAAATGAGGGATTGACATCAGATTTCACCCTGGACTCAATGAGAGGCTTTTGGTTAGGTTTTGGTGTAAAACTCTCTGTTTCACTTGTTTTCGATTCAGGCTCTTGGACGGGTTTTCTATTTGGATTTAGTTCAAGCTTTTGATCAGGTTGTGTTTCCTTATTGTTTGGCTTTCTCGCCGGTTTTTGTTCTGACTCAGCATGGTCAGATTTGACAGGATGTTTTTCCTCAGGTTTTGAGTTTTGATTAATAATTGAGGTTCCATCAGACTCATGTGTTTGCTTGATAACAGGATGTTTGTCAGAATGGGTTGCGTTTACATTTTGAGGGGATGTAGGTCTCTGGACAGGAGTCACAGACTTTGAGTTTGGCTTTTCAACAGGTAACTTGTTCAACTGATCAGGTGACTGATCAGGTGTATGGTCTTGTTTTTGTTTGGGTATTGGATTATTTTTCTGATTTTGATCGGTTGGTAAAATATTAGGTGGAGTTCTTTGATCAGGTTTTGAAATCTGATCTTGTTCTGGGTGGTTGGCAGGTTTGGATCGGTCAGTTGTGGGTTTATAGGGAGAAGGCTTCTGCTTTTGGTCGATTAGAGGACGTTTGTCAGAATAAGTTGCATTTACAGTTTTAGGTTTCTCATGGACAGGAACCACAGGTGTTTCATGAGATTTTGGCTTTTGATCAGGTAACTTGTTTTGATCAGGTTTACCGTCTTGATTTTTCTGATTTTCATCAGTTGAAGGATCAGGAGGAGTCCTTTGGTCAGGATTTGAAATATGATCTTCTTGTGGGTCACTGGCAGGTTTGGATTGGTTGGTTGTGGGTTTGTAAAGAGAAGGGTTCTGCTTAATTAGAGGATTTTTGTCAGAATCGGTTGCATTCACAGTTTGAGGTCTTTGATGAGATGTAGGTGTCTGATCAGGAGTCACAGGCTTTTGGTGAGATTTTGGATTGGGAAGAGGTGACTTGTTTTGATCAGGTGTGTGGTCTTGGTCGCGTTTAGGTGGTTGATTGATTTTTGGGTTTTGATCAGTACGGTCTTGGTTTTGATTAGGTATTGGATTATTTTTCAGATTTTGATCGGTTGGTAAATTATCAGGTGGAGTTCTTTGATCAGGTTTTGAAATCTGATCTTGTTCTGGATGGTTGGCAGGTTTGGATCGGTCAGTTGTGGGTTTGTAGGGAGAAGCCTTCTGCTTTTGGTCGATTAGAGGGTTTTTATCAGAATGGGTTACGTTTACAGTTTTAGGTTTCTCATTAGATGTAGGTCTCTGGACAGGAACCAAAGGTGTTTCATGAGATTTTGGCTTTTTATCTGGCAACTTGTTTTGATCAGGTCTATGGTCTTGATTGTTAGGAATTGGATTCTTTTTCTGATTTTGATCAGTTGGTAAAACATCAGGTGGAGTTCTTTGGTCGGGTTTTGGAATTTGGTCTTGTTCTGGGTCACTGGCAGGTTTGGACTGGTCAGTTGTGGGTTTGTAGTGAGAAGGCTTCTGCTTTTGGTGGATTAGGGGATGCTTGTCAGAAGTTGTTGCGTTCACAGTTTGAGGTTTTCGAGGAGATGTAGGTGTCCACACAGGTGTCGCAGGCTTCTGGGGAGATTTGGGGGTTTGAAGAGGTGACTTGTTTTGATCAGGTCTATGGTTTTGGTCCTTTTTAGAGGTTGGAGTGTTTTTCAGATTTTCATCAGTTGGTAAATTATCAGGGGGAGTTCTTTGGTCGGGTTTTGGAATTTGGTCTTGTTCTGGGTCACTGGCTGGTTTGGACTGGTCAGTTGTGGGTTTGTAGTGAGAAGGCTTCTGCTTTTGGTCGATAAGAGGATGTTTGTCAGAATTTGTTGCATTCACAGTTTGAGGATTTTGATGAGATGTAGGTGTCCACACAGGTGTGACAGGCTTTTGGTCAGATTTCGGACTTTGAAGAGGTGACTTGTTTTGATCAGGTCTACGGCCTTGATCGCCTTTAGATGTTGGAGTGTTTTTCTGATTTTGATCAGTTGTTAAAATATCAGGCAAAGTTCTTTGATCAGGTTCTGAAATTTGGTCTCGTTCTGGTTTGCTAGCGGGTTTAGATTGGTTGGTTTTGGGATTGTAGAGAGAAGGCTTCTGCTTTTGGTTGATTTGAGGATGTCTGTCAGCATGAGTTGCATTTACAGTTTGAGGATTTCGATGAGATGTAGGTGTCCGAACGGGAGTCACAGGCTTTTTGGGAGATTTTGGCTTTTGAAGAGGTGACTTGTTTTGATTAGGTTTGTGTTTCGGATTGTTTTTCAGATTTTGATCAGTTGGTAAAATATCAGGTGGCGTTCTTTGGTTGGGTTTTGGCATGTTACCTCGTACTGGGTTGTTGGCAGGTTTGGATTGGTCAGTCGTGGGTTTGTAGAGAGAAGGCTTCTGCTTTTGGTCGGGTTTTGTTTTTTTGTCAGGAATAGGAGCTTGGTCGGATTTACGGTCATTCTTAGGATTTTTCAGCTTTTGGTCCGCTTCAGGCTTAATTCCAGGTTTATGTGTTCCACCAGACCTTGGTCCTTGTCCTGGCAGTGGTTTCACGCCAGCCTTGGGGTTTGTGCTGATGTTCTTTTTAGCTGTCCAGCGGTTGTGATCTGTAACTCCGGGGAATGCCGTTATGTGTAAATTCTGATTAGGAGCTGTGGTGGTTGTAGTTGAGCTAATGTGACCCTGGATGCCTGCCTCAGGCCTTACCTTGGATCCAGAGTTGAGTTTAGTAGTGGCACTGGTTTTCTGCCGTCCAGGGCCACCCAACGTGCTCATTGTGGCTGTTGTTGTATCAGACTCTGCATCAGGATGTGAGGGCTCAGAAATAGCAGCTGCTCCGAGGCCTGTGCTTTGGGTTGGTCCATAAGCAGTTATTGCCTCATGACTTGCATCTGTGATCAAATCTAAAGTGGAACTGGGCAGAGAAAGAGATGGAAGAGATGACGTAAAGATTGTAGCTTTGTTTGAGTCAGGCCTTGAGGCTATGTTAATGATAGACCGAGGAGTTGGGCTGATTGAAACAAAGTCTGTCCTTTCAATTGCTTTGTTGGATGATAACTCTCCATCACTGTTTCTCTGCACATTCTCTGTTTTTTCGTCTTCTGTCTTGATCTCCTTTCCCGTCTTCCTTTCCTCTTCCTCCACCTCCCCCTCTTTTATAGTCCTCTCTTTTTCTGTGCGCCTGATGCTTTCGGTCTGTTTTGGTTTCTCATTATTTTGCTGCACTTTTATTCCCTTTTCCATTTCCTGCTCTTGCTCCTTATTTGTATGCACACCATGACCCGTAGACATCTTTATTTTATCACTGCCTTCAGTCTGGGTGTTTTTTTCGGTTTCCTCTGTTTCATCTTGCCACACGTGAGGTTGCACCTTTCTTTCTTTTCCACTCTCCTTATCTTCTTGCGATTGCTTATGATTCTCTGTTCCTGCGTTTTCTTTCTTTTTGTCTGTCTCTCTCTCCCTGGTGCTTTTGTCAGCAACCTTTTCCCTCATTATATCGACTTTTCTCTCATTTCCACCAGCAGTTGGCACCTTTGTCTGTCCTAATTTGTCCTTGCCTTTTGCCCCCTCTGTCTGAGTTTTTCCGTCCTTTTCTGCCACTTCTGTCCGAGTTCCTTCCTTCTCTTTTTCTTTTATGACTCCTCTATCGCTCTCTCTTTCTGGTTCCCATTTTCCTCTTTCTTCCTCCTCCAGAATCAGCCTGTTGTCTGAGTCGCCATCTCCTTCCGTCTTGTCCACCTTAACTCTATCTTTTCCAAACTCTTGTCTAAAGTCTCTGTCATTCTCTTGAAGTCTCTCATTCATCCAGTTCCTCTTATCCTCACACCCATCCTTACCCTCATTCAGCTTCTCATTCTCTCTTTCCCTTTGCCTCCCACACTCTCTCTCAGTTTGGCTTACTGTACAGTCTGCACACAGCTCCCTCAGTTGATCCACGCTGTCCTTCAGCTTCTGCAGGTCCTTCATGATCTTCTCCAGCTCTTGGAGCTGTTGTGGCAAATGAACAGTCAGCGGCGGCAGGCTGAATAGGTAAGGGCAGGAGCTCTCATCCTGTCTGCACGGCCCGTCGGGTCTCAGCGTTGCAGCGCAGGGCCCAAATCCTTTATCCCCCAGGAGGAGTCCTTCCTCGGAGTCTGCTGCGATCCAACAGAGACTGGAGAAGGCCAGCAGGGTCCCACATACCCGCAGTGCTGTTAACCTCATCGCGTCCCGAGAGTAAAGAGTGAAGGCAGAGTAGGGAGAGAGTGTAAAAACACCCACCTCAGTTTGTGAAGCGCAGTGACAGTGAGAGGAGGAGGTAAGGTGGGAGGAGGAAGAGGAGGGAGGGGGAACTGATGGAGCTGTGCCTTGGAAATCTGTGAGACGCTTTAAGAGGGAAACAGGTGAAAAAAAAAAAACAACAGAAAAGTAAGAGGAGGACTGTGCAGATTCTTGATAGATGCGGTGTGTGATAGAGGATGATAAGCAAGAAGCGTGAGGAAATGATAAAACATTTCTACTTCGTAATGTAAGCAGAATTAATCATAACCGTTAGAAATCAGTCGTGAAGAAGTACTACAAATCACAAAGGCTTTTGAAAGCGTGCCTCTCATTGTAATCCCATTATTGCATTCCAATTTATCCTCATTCCAGTCACATCATTTAATGAGGACCATTTGTAATGCATTCTCACCCCATGCTGTAATGATAAATGTATCACGGACGTTAATATGCATGTGTGTCACAGTTGCTTTGGCAGCCGCTTCCCGGGCTTCCTGTTGGTGGGTCCACAAACATGTGAGTGACAGATGTGACAGTGCAGAATATGCGATTGAAGCAAAAATATTAACTGCTGGGCCTGAGCCAGGAGATTGTCACTTAGATTTGTAAGGACGTATTTCATTTTAGCGTAAGCTGTGCGGTTTAGTTGAGCTTCTGCGTAATGAAAGTCAGGAATGTCAGATTTATCCAAGAAGACCGCTTGATTCAGATGCAAAGCCAGAAAAGAGGAATATATCATGTACTATTGACATTATTCGGACAGTGCTAATCCCCAACAAGTGTCAGGAATTGGTGAAGCAATCTCTGGGTGGAGAGGCTAATCTCACTGCGTACAAACTGTCCGTGTTCATCTAAGATTGAAGATTGGGGCTGGGGGCTAATTTTGTTTTGTCTACATATAGTCAGAAAAAAAAGAAAGAGAGAAAACACAGTCACATGAACTAAATGAGGCATCTGCTTGGCAGGGAGTTTAGATAATGAGGCTTTAGTTTCCCAGACCCTGGGTGTAAATGTCAGTCCCGCCACAGGATATGAGATATGAGTGATAGCATGTAATGCCAGTGTTTGATGTTTCAGAAACTGTCCATTTTTAATGCTTGTTAGACCACTTAAGTCGTCTTATTTTTAGACTGAAGCACGACCTTTAAGCAGTTTTGCTCCGTCTCTTTTACTGTCTGAGAGATTTCTCAGCTGTCCTTTAATAATGACAAAGGAATCCATTTGTTTGGGGAGTGGAGTGAGGGGAGCATTGGGTAAGAAATGAAAAAGACTTAAGTTGGAAGAAAAATACTCAATTTAGCACTTGACTGGCCTGCAAGTTCATAAGTGCATGCGGAGAAACGGCACCGAGTAGGAGCATAACAACGTTATGTCACAGTTGTTGTGAAATGTTAAATTCTACGCTGTCTTACTTCAACTTCTTCCTCCTTCTGTGCTAATGCAGCAATGAGCTCATTTGACATCTGACAAATGTTGGCAGGATAAAAGCCAGAAATTAGTGTCCTTTCACCTTTCACATTTACTTCACTGCTTCAACACTTACACTAAGAAATAGTGTGAGAGAAATGTTTACACTCTCAAGAGACCTCAGTCTTGTTGATTTATTATCACAGAGAACATCTTTTACAGGACGGCCATTATTCTCAAGCAAATGATTCCAACAACAAACTAACCAGCAGCCCGGGCTGCATGAAGATCGATGATGATTAGAAGTTGCGGTGTAGCTGATCAAGGTTAATGGGGTTGAATCATTTGGTAAAAGCTACTCTTGAATTAATTCTGTCCCAGCAGCAGTGGAGTAGACAATACCCTCACTCCTGGCTTTACCCATTTATGGACAGCAGGTTTTTTTTTTTTTCTCATCGGGGTGCCCTCTCTGGATACAGTGTTTTGAATTCCCTTGGTGAGCTGGCTTGGCCCACTCTCTGCCCTGGATTGTGTAAACACTGCGCTTTTTTCCATACAGACTAGAACAAACATCTGACCATCAGTCCGGCTTTGCTGCCTGGGCTTCCTGGCAGACCACTTCATCTCCATCCACTTTGGGCAGAGGAGCCAGTGTCGTCGGTCATGTCTGTTATGTGCATAAGTGTCCCGTTTCCAGCTGAACGGGAGCGAACCCAACAACTGCTGTAGTGCAGCGCCAACACTCTTGTATTACCTCACTCAGTCTGCCTGCCCGAAGGTATAAACCTACCTGGACAGTGTTATTCTACTCACTCACCGTTTGCATGCCAAGAATAAATAGTTACATGATACAACACCTGCCTTTGCTGTGTGGATCAGTTCAAAATTGAACTTTCCCTCCTTGTCTCTTCCCCTCTGTGTCACACAGGCACACACATTCATATTCACATGAGTTTTCTGCAGCCAAACCCTTAATTCTGCAGTAACCGATACATTCCTTTGCCATGTGTGAGAATGTTTTTTCATCCGTCAATTGACTGATTCGTAAAAATGAAACAATCAAGTGTCCCTCACATCTGTGCTGAATTTCCTACAGCGAGCCAACACCAGATAACTCTAGGTCAATTTGCGGCTCATCCAAAAACCTGGACTTCATTAAGACATTGTTTTAAATTTATATTTAAGAACCCTTGTCTTGATGAAAGATATGGAAAGTGGGTGTAACTTGGGAACAGGTTATCTGCTGCTGTCACCGTCTATCCAACGGGAGTCAACTCTGAGGCCAAAGTGGACATTTTTGACGCCCTGGCAGAAAAAAATAAAATAAAAAAATTCAAAAACAGGAGTTCTTCCATCGCAGGTGAGACTATTTTACACATTTTAAAGTGTGTTGGGTCGTAAAGCTTCTACAGAGACATAGCTGTTCGGTTTTCTATCATATCATATCCTGATGTTCATACTGAATGGATTTGTGCTGCATTCTGTATACTTCCCAGCTGTGGTTAATAGAAACCATGCATCGTACACAGACGATGGAGTGAATGTACAGGAAAGGTGGGCCTGAGCGCATCGAAAATACTCAGATCCTTGATTGAAAATATGAATACCACACTGTAGAAATGCTTTATTGCAAGAATAAAGTCCTGCACTGAAACTGTTGCATTAATAACACGATGTGAGTGTTATTCTAAAGGTACTTTAGTATCTCAAGTAAGAGAACTCACTGCAGAAAAGTAGCTCCTGTGTGTTATGATACACAATATGTTTGGATTATTATTATTAATAATGCACAAGTGGTGAAAGTATTCGTATTGTTCAGTCAAATAAATACTCCTAGTCCGACATGAAAAGTCCCATACATCAGTATTCACAGCAAATAAAGCAAAAGTACTGCCTTTGTCCTTTTTGCTGATAATATCTATAGAAGGACGTCATTAGACTATGAAGCATCAGCGTGACAGCCGCGTGCTACAGCTCTCGAACTACCACAGTTTTAAATAAAGGGACAGCAGATACATCTCAGGGGTCATGCCATGATTAATGTGAGAGGAAGGAAGGAAGGACAAAGTTCCGATACACGAATCTGTTTTCAGTTTGCGGATTTTTCCCTAATCTTTTATTTTTTGGTGAGACATTGGTTTTGTCGAAATGAAACCATGTGAGAGGTTCAGACGGGAAAATCCCAATTTAATAGCGCTGTTAACAAGTTGTAGACATCTGTAATGCGAGCTCGGTTATGTACAGCTTTTTTTTTTTTAAATCGTTAACAATGTGTGGTTATCTGTAGTGTAAAATCTTCACCCTTGAAGTAAGTAAAGCTGTCGGACAAATGTAGAGCAGAAAGTACAGTATCTCCCTCTGAAGTGTGTTGAAGTAGAAGTATAAAGTAGCTTAAAATGTCCAAGTACCTCACTCTTGATTAAGTGTGTCCCATATTTTGCATGTAAAATCTTAATCTGCAAAGTAGCTAAAGCTGTTAAATGCAGCGAAGTGAACGGTGCGACGTTTGTCTCTGAATTCTAATGGAATCGCAGTATATGAGTGGCATAAAATGGAAATACTCAGGTGAAGTATTTGTGCTTGAGTGCAGTGCTGGAGGGATGGTGCTATAAAGAATTATTGCCTCTGCACTGCCTCTTGTTATGAGAACCAGAAATAACCTTTACTTTATTATCCTGCAAACTGTGTCTTCTTCTCTATGGCAACTGTTTAAGTCTCAGCGCGGCAGTGTAGCATTCGCCCGATGAACAATTGGGGTCAAAAGAAATAAACACATCTAATTTTAGAGTAAGCCAATGTCAGCGCTGATGAACACTGTGTACGCCGCCTTTCCAATCTCCTCTGGCAGATTATAAGACTTCTGCTTTCACGGCTACGAGAGCAGCGTATGGTGACATGTGGCCGTTTGACAGAGGGAGAAATGTAATTTTCCACATCTTTGCTGGATTAGTTAGTGTGTTATGTCATAACAAAGAAAGATAACTTTCATCCAATATTAGTGCGGTACAAAAAACAACCGAGACACTGCGTTGAAGTTTTAATCACATAATGTTGACATTAAGTGAGTAATAGGACTCGGCTCGTGGATGTAATGAAGCCAGCGACTAACCAAATGTTGCTGTGAAATAGTTATGAGCACATTTTCAGCTGACACCTCCCAACACTTGAGCCTTAATGACACATTTGTGAGGTTCAGTGAACATGATGAGTTTCACAGAGGAAAAACACCTCTCAGTGGATTTGTACCACTTTACTGCCACCTGGTGACATTTAACAGAAATGTCTCATAAAATACAAATTACTGGGAACTATTGACTGTAAGAGCACCGATAAACAGTATGGAAATATGACAATGCTACATCAAGAAAAGTGTGCAGGTCTTTTGAATAAATAAAACATTTTACAAGTGTTCTTTGTATGAATTTAAATAATATGCAAGTCATGTATTGCAACCCTATAGATGCAGATAGAGTTGAAACCAGAAGTTGACGTACAATGTGTAAAAAGACACATAAGCTTTTTTTTCTCACTATGTGACTTTACATCAGACTAAACTTTTCCTGTTTTAGGTCACTTAGGATCACCAAAATTATTTCTATTTGCTAAATGCCAGAATAATAAGAGAGAATTTAGAGATTTTTTTTATTACTTTCTTCAAAGTCAGAAGTTTACATACATTTCCTTAGTATTTGGCAGCATTGCCTTTAAACTGTATGACTTGGGTCAAATGTTTTGGGTTTCCTTCCACAAGCTTCTCACAATAGTTTGCTGGAATTCTGGCCCATTCCTCCTGACAGAACTGGTGGAACTAAGTCAGGTTTGTAGGCCACCTTGCTCCACACTCCTTTTCAGGTCTGCCCATAAATTTTTTACAGGATTGAGCCACTTTGGTTACGCTTTGCACCAAAACACTTCTTCTCTGGGACACAGAACCCGTCCCCTTCTTGAGCGCTATGATGGCTGGACATCCCCATAGTGTTTATACTGGTGTACAGTTGTTTGAACAGATGAACGTGGAACCTTCAGTCATCTGGACATTGTACCCAAGGATGAACCAGACTACTGGAGGTCCACAATTCTCTTCTTGATATCTTGGCTGATTTCTTTAGATTTTCTCATGTTGTCAGAAAAGGAAGCAGTGTGTTAGAGGTGTGCCTTAAAATACATCCACAGGTGCGCCTCCAATTAACTCAATTGTTGTAAATTAACCTATCAAAAGCTTCCAAAGCCATGACATCATCATAGTTTGAAGGCATAGTAATCTTAGTGTATGTAAACTAATGACTTTGAAGAAAGTAATAAAAAATGTCTCTAAAAAAATCTCTCTCATTATTCTGGCATTTAGCAAATATAAATAATTTTGGTAATCCTAAATCATCTGAAACAGGAAAAGTTTAGTCTGATTTATTGTCAGACAGTAAGAAAAAAAATGTTATATGTCCTTTTATTCTGGTTTCAAATGTAGTTGAAGCTCCTGACAAACTTAAAGACTGCAGGAATGAAACCTACTTTGAAGAGTTCTGGAAACAAGTGGCACAAACTGCTGAACAATGAAAGACTGACCCAGAACCTGTTAAAAAAAAAACAACAAACAAACAAAAGGATGGATGGGCACAGCGTGATGTTGAAACTAGGCGTATGTCCTGAGCGGAACAAGGACATGTTTGACACCCTAATTCTCCACTAAATAGGCTATACTCAATATTTCACATCATTCTTTTTGTTTTGTGTGGATGGTCTGGCTGCACTTCAATTTCATGCTGCTATTGGGGAAAAAGATGCTTTGACTTGTTAATTTTTTTGACCAATCACAATAGTAATGGGTGGAGCAGAGCCAAAGCTGCAGTAATAGCGTCCCCTCAAATTCCTACAAAAAATTGTTTTGGGGCAAAGTTTGCAGGCAAGGAGGCAAACACCATCATTAGAATGGCTAAATCACCAAAAAAAAAAGAGAAAAAAAGCCTAATGCTGCCTTACTGCATGATCTAAAATGTGAAATATTCATTGTAGTGTGTTGTTAGGTTGAAGGTTGTTGTTTCCCAAAGTAAAGAAGCAGAATAAGTGAGCTGCATCAAATGTGTGGTAAATAGTCAGCCTATATTGTAGTGTTTTGCATTTGGTGGGTCACACTCGGGGTGTGTTCTGATATCCATACTACCATATTCTATTGTATGCCCAAAACAGGTTTAGTATACCCCAATACATAGCATGACAAAGTTAGCATGCCAAAAATACCTGAACGTCCAGCTCCATCTGGTCATATTTTACTGTATGCATGCCACCATCTTTTTCTGATTATTCTGACCCACAATCCTTTGCACAGTTATGTCACATACATCAAGCTGTCTGCACGAGAACAAACAAGCTTGAACTGCACAGACAGATGACAGCTCACTATGGGCTACAGACTGTGACGGTTCTAGTTTAATGCACAATATTATGACAAAGTAGTGTGTTCCAGTAGTACGCGTATTGCACAAAAGAGTACATACTGCAGTATAAACTTAAAGGTTTTAATCAGTTTTTGATTTGATGAGCTCTCATGTGGGTCTTGCACACATGTGTATCAGTATCATAAATATAAAAAATAATGAAAATCATGACATTGCTTTGAATTGTGGTTCAACAGAAATATTAAAAACAAGTAAACGAGGATGATGGGACCCGCAAACTAACATTTTATTGAACAACCCTTTGAGGACATCATTGGAATCAAGTGTTTTCTGTGACTCTCAATCAGACTTCTGCACCTGTTGACAGGGATTCTGGCCCAAGTGCTCTAATTTGTCCAGGACAGTGTTGTTTTTTTGTTTTTTAAATTATTCTTTCAAACTCAATTCAAAAACAACGTATTATTTCACTAAATTATAATTTAGCAATTTTTTATTTATTATTACCTTTTTAGTTTCTAGTTATTTGAGTGACTATTGTGAATATTGCCTTTTCTTTAATGGATGGTATGAATAAATTTGAGGATGATTTTCATCCTTTTGTATTTTTTTTGTCTTTTTTCTTATGTTGCTTCACTTGTATCTAGTTGCTGAAATGTGAATTTCCCTGATGAGGGTTTAATAACATTTATCTTCTCTTACTTGGTGAGAGAGAGAGAAAGAAAAAAGTATTTTATACCCCAGCTGGGGGAAAAGAAAATTAAGGGGACATTGTGCCTCCCCCCTGGAGTGAGTAATGTCCTCAGCCTGGCCACCCCTATAAAAGCTGTCTGGCTCCGGCACTGCAGCAGAACAAAACAGCTCCTGTGTTGCACTGACGGTAACACTGCAGTCAGAGCGGCTCTCGGTTCTTCTCTTGTCCTGCAGCCTGTAAACACTCCCCCCCACCCCTCCCCTCCTCCCTCCCCCCTGCGTGCTCCCTGCGTCCTGCGTCACGCCCTAAGCCCCGCCCCCGGCCTGGCTCTCACGCACCAGTTACGTCTGACCGTAAAAAATAGAAACTTCCAAGATGGCCGAGTCCGTGGACTCCATGCATTTCGCAGCAAACAGCAAAACAAATTCCCCTAAACCCCTGATAGCCAAACGGCCGCCGGAGAGCCGTCCGCAGTCTTCCAGCGACATTTTCCCACCGCCCCCCAAGAAGGTCCGGGTGGAGGAGAAGGGCCTGAAGCACAGGCGGCTGAACGGAGAGGTGTGCGCAGGGGAAAAACACAACGGGAAGCAGAGTTGTGGGAGCCCAGCGAAATGGAGTTTCGGCCCGGCCAAGGCGAGCCACTCCACCGCCGCCGCGGTGCCAGCGACTCCCGCCCGGAAAATCTTCAAAATCAGCAACTTCCTCGCGTCGCCTCCCAAAGTGAAAAAGGCGAAAGAGAAGCGACACAAGGAGAAGGAGAAAAGCAGCGAAGCGCAGCGGAGCTCCGCGGCTGCTGTGGAGAAAGTGAGCCCAGCTAGCTGCCATACAAAGACCGAGAACGGCGACGTGAAAATGCTACAGAGAGGTAGGACAGCCGCGGCAGGCTGCTCTCCACGGCGCTCTGCTCACACACTTTATGCTCAAAATAACACCGCATGGGAAGCAATAGTGCCTTAAAATGAATTATTCAATTATTACATAATTTACTGTACCACAGGCCCCAGTATTTATTAGGCCCAGATGGTGATATATACACGTGGAAATGTTTGTTCGTCAGTTGTTGGATGTAGCAGCTTTTCACCTCCTCTGTCCTCTCTGTTACTCCCCTCAGATCACCGTGTGAAGGAGAAAGACAGAGAAAAGAAAAAGGAGAAGAATAAAGAGTGGAAAAATCACAAATTGCCACCTGTGCATGACATTGCGAGAGAAAACGGAGAAGTGATTTCTCCCCAGAAAGGTAGGAATGACAGGAAACGCTGAGCAGTCAGGGGGAAAAGTGACTTTTTCAGTATTTTGGGGGTAATTTTGAATTATTTCAGTATCTTAAATATGTTTTATCTGTTTGTAGTATTACTGCTGGAACTTTGCTGAATTCACTTGTCAACAGTAATTGTACAATCAAAGCAGTTCAGTTTAACAAACTGTTTCATTTAAAATAATTTGAGAATTTTGAATGAAATATGAGGTATTAAGACAGAGAACACACTTTGAATTTAAAGTTCATGTAAATGTGAGACACTGAATACACTTTGATGTACAGTTATATTAAAACATAACCTCACCAGACAAATGTTCTTGTCAAACATGTCAAAGACCACGTAGATAAAAAGTGTATAAAATATGACTTGATTTTGTGTAATCATGTGTTTAGCTGCAGATCATAGGCTGCAATATGTGCACTTCGCTGTATTCATGCTGTACATGATTGTTTTTCTCCATCACAGAGTCTAAGGAGAAGCCCAAAGCTGGTTCAGAGGAAGACCTCCTGCTGAAGAAACTCAAGAAGAAGAAGAAAAAGAAGCACAAAGATGGCGAGCGGGTCAAGGAGAGGCACAGTCGGCCCAAAATGTACCACCGCTCCTGCCAGACTATGTGTTCAGGAGTGTCTCTGGGTCTGCCCGAGTTCCTCAGCCGGATCAACGGGAACAACAGCAGCAGTCTAATCCACAGCACCGCCGCACCGCAACACCACCAGGATCCTGCTGTTACTGCCGCTACCTCCATCTCCACCATGGTCAGGGACCGGCTCGGCTACAACTCCCCGCTCCACTGCACCCCGCCGCCAGGCCTGCCCGGTCTGGAGTTTGGCCGTCTGATCCACATCGAGCAGCAGGCCAACGGAGGGGCGTCGGTGGCGCACGCCTACAGCGAGCAGCTCTCCTGTCTGTCTCCGGCCGAGATGCAGCGCTTCGCCCAGGAGTTTGTGACCCTGTCGTTCAGCGAGGACGAGGCCCAGGCCGCGAGTTTTGTGATGGGAATCATCCACGGAGCGGCGTCCTACCTCCCAGACTTCCTGGACTACTTCTCCTACAAGTTCCCCAACGCCCCAGTGAAGATGGAGGTGCTCGGGAAGAAGGACATTGAGACGACGACCATGGCCAATTTCCACTCTCAGGTGAGGAGGTTTTGTGTTTAGTTCTGCCGCCTGTGGTGGACGGTTTTGTGAAGACGAGGATGCTGAACTGTCTGCTTTGATACTGTGAAGTGTCACTTGGTAGTCTGGAGGTGTGAGCAGCACAGATTCAACTGTCACAAGCTGAAACGACACATTAACAGTGTTGGCCAGACTGTAGAGCTTTTCAGGCTGCACTGAGACTTCTTTACTCGCGTGTTCAGAGCAATTCAGAACTGAGGCTGTCTTGTCTTTGTTGTGGTGATTATGGCACCTTGAGTCGGAGTCACGCCTTCATGTTCGATGCCGCTCAAGTGTGTAAAGTTAGAGGTGACGGCAACAGATCTGCATTCTGGACGACTGTTTGTTAGTGGTTTGTGTTTCTAATTAGTTTTTTCTTGCGAGTCTAAACACGAATCCACATCTCTTAAGTATTAGCTTTACATAAGGGTGTTGCTTTAACTTGTTTTTTTCTGACTCTGATTTGTCTCTGATCACTTTTCTTTCGAACAGATTTGAAATGAATGAAGCGCGCTTTCCCATTCTTAAAACTCTGCGATGAGTTCATTTGACAGGATATAAATAGGGTTTTGCTTTTCATAAATATAGCGAGATCATGAGATTATTTTTTTATTTTAAAGGGTTGTCGTTGTAGAAAGAAAACTTTAACAGAAAAGGATTGTCATCAGAAACCTCCAGCTTTCTCCACTTAACACTTACAGCAGTGTCTAGCCCAGGCACTTGAAATATTTTAATGTCAACTCTTATTATGAGGAACAGTTATCAGAAGAAGAATCAAGAGCTTGCATTTTAATCAATCGTGTATTGATGATTGCTGAACATCTGTTCATATCAGTGACATTCGTCCGAGATGAAGCTCAGACATCTGAGACACTCTCCTCTCTAAATTCTAATTTCCAGTTTTAAAAAAAGCATGTTAGCATTTTCTAAAAGTCAGAAATGATGTCTGCCTCGTACCTCAATCACAGTTTGTACTTTCAGCATCATTTGAACATTCTTGTAGAAGTTGGGGGGGAATCAATTTAGGTCAGGAAAAATTAAAATTATTCATGCCACAGACCCCTTACTGGGAGGAAAATTATTCCAGGGTCTGTCTCTCGATCGTACTGATACTCCGAGTGCTTTGTAATCAGATAGTGCTTCAGCTTGTCTGGCATCATGACTTCCTCTACGACCAACATAAGGCAGATGGTGCATTTCACCCTGTTGCTGTTCTCAGTGAAAAACCAAACTGCATACAACTGCCAGCGCATTTTCCTGATTTAGCTGCTCGGGGCTTAACGCTGCTTGATGATATGGATTGTGGACTTGCATTTTTCCGTATCAGCAAACAGCGTTGAGATGGTGAAGCCACCTGAGTTAAAGCGACTGATCATTTCACGTCTGCGTTTGCTGTCAGACTGGTACGATGTGTCAGAATCCGAGTTTCTGCTGGCACTAAGCTCACATGTGGGAGTAAAGGATTCAGTAACACATGTATTTTATTGCATAGCTTGGCTTAAGCGTGCTGTGTGCCACAGACCCGGGGGCTGTTCAAGCTCTCGCTTTGAGAATCACAGTTTTAGAGCTTTCCCGACGGCATCTTGTGATGCTGCAGCGTGCTTCTTTTTCTTTTCAACACTTCTTTTTTTTTTTTTTATTGAAGCGTTCGCATCATAAACAAAGTCAAGCACAGTTTGAGAGGGAAAAAGGACACAGCCCAAATGACTACAAGAGGATACGCTTTCTGATGCTGTATCCAGGACAAACATTTTGACTGTTACTGGGATATTAAAGATTTTAAGTGGGGGTTTTGTGGTGGTGACTGGTGGGAACATCATGTGTTAGATGTCCCGGCTTCTTCTTCTGCAGATTTACTACCATGTTACAGTCATTTTCTGCTGGAAAATTAATTCTCCTGCTTGCCAAATTAAGTCAGAAGTGATAGCATCACTCTACAGGGAGGAGAATGGAGTCAGGGTGGTCTAGTAGTCATAACCCAGGAAGTCACTATGGCCAGAATAGACAAAAGAACCATTTGAAAACATGTTCTGCCACTCTTTTTATGATTATTTGTTTTTACCTATGCTGTCATTTGTTAATGTACTCTGCCTCCGTGAGGCTCTTTGGACACCTTCGTGAACAAATGTCTTTTATCACGCATTAGCAGTAGTTAAATAAACACTTGCAGGGTCATATCATTTACCTCCTGTTCCCGCTGTTGTTATCGCGTCTCCTACCTGCAGTGAGATGTGTCTGATTATCTGTAACGTATTAACACTGATGTACCCTTTTGTGTGGTTTCAAATGGTCATATAGTCGGAGAGATGCACCATTCAGGCTCTACTTTTTATTGTGTTGCTTGCATTTACTGCTTTTATTAGCTAGTGACAGCCGAGAGATGACAGGAAATGAGGGAGAGATCCCTAGCCGGATACAAACCGTGATCATTTACTTCATGGTTGGCTTCGTAGCACCCAGAGCCAGACTGATTGACTGTAATTTACACAGTAAAACCCACACTGTCATTTATGCTCTGCACCTCGCCGTAACCTTCGTGCACGATATTTGACTATTTTCTTGTGTTGTTTGTTAACTAGAGAAGAGGTATGATGTCCCTGAGGGGTATTTTTTTTTCCTCATAGAAAGCTGTCAGTAATAATGAATTACAAAAGAAAATTACAGCTGAAAATGAGAAAACAATAAATGAAGAAAAGTACACTCTGTTGTCATCGTCACCGTATTATCCGGGGAAAGCAGCGAGAGGAAGAAACCAGAAACCACTCACCTATTACTAACACACCAAACTACATTTTGTTTTTTAAAAAAAAGCCAATACATTATAGAAAAAAAACCTGATAAGCCCTTTAATGCCACCTCTAGGGAGGTAAAATCTCCGTCCTAATGGAAGCAGATTAAACTCGTTGCGAGAAGAGTGCAGGGAGATGACCTGGCTCTCTGTTTAGTGTGTATTAATCACATAAACACTGCATATTTGTCTTTTGACATATAATGTATCTTTTACTACATTTACACTAACATTTCCTTGCATTTCTGAGTTATATTTAATTTGAAACAATATCAGCACTGAACACCTTATCATGACTGTAGTCCCCCCACATACTGTTTTGAGGGGCTTGCAGCACAAAACAATGCACAAACAACACAAACAGCCTGCCTCTGATACAATAAAGGTTTATGAGCCGTTTGGAGGCATCATCTCTGCTTCACGAAATCCCCATCACACCGTCGAATTGGACATTTTAATGTCGACGTTCGTTCGGCTGAACCTCGGTGTCCGTTGCAGTCAGATTTGATTCACCAATCAGGGTCGCAGGTGGGGGGTAAACGATTTCGGTTCAGTATCTAATTGCAATTTTTTCTGCCAGAAATTGCGATTGGATTCCTGGTATAATTTTTTTTTTGAAGTCAAGCTTCAGTTGAATGTCCTCTGTGTAATAGATAAAAACATGTGATGGAGCATTACCACTTTAGTTAACATCAAAAGTGTGACTATCACACGAGCGTGGTGTGAATTTGCAAAATCACTCACACGACAGCTCCAACCTCGGGTCAACTGCGTTACACATATCCTAAACTGCAGCCGTTGCAATAATCAAATCAGATTTTGATTTGAAATCGATTCATTTTTCAGTCCTCGATGTAGGTGAATGTTGTGTCTGATGTTATCGTCAGTTTAAGTCTGCAGAACTTCATGAGGTCTCCCTGTTTCCTAGATAAAACAGTTTTTGAAGACATCAGTTGGTTTTTACAATTTCTCTAAGATAGTTTTGATTTCTCGGGGTGATGATAGCATAATGCGCTGCGTCAAGCAAGTTGTATTTGCGGCGTGTTGACATTTACTTCTCTTGATGAGCACCAAGTGTTTAGGAACTTTAATTCCTTGTGTTTAAGGTCCTGTAAGCCGGCCTGCAGGTGCTGTTGGTACTCTTAATGAGTGCTTTATTGAATGCAGGTGCACTGGAAAGGTCACACCGTTTATGTTAAGAGCACACTGAGAGTGCAAGCCTCTAAAAGGTGCATATGATGTTTTAAAAACCAGCTCGTGGCAGTAAAGTGCACGGCAGATCTGTGGAAACACGATGTATTGATACCTACTGGGTCTGACCTGTGCTCTCTGCGCCGCCTCCTGCAGGTGAAGCGAACATACTCCCAGGGAACGTACCGTGCCGGGGCCATGCGGCAGGTCAGTCTGGTCGGAGCTGTGGACGAGGAGGTCGGAGACTACTTCCCTGAGTTCATCAGCATGTTAGAGGAATCTCCCTTTCTGGAGGTTAGTGCGATTAGTTTGTGTATGCACACACCATTACAGCCAGAGAGGTGTCAGCGTGTGTTTAACTTCTCCCTGTGTGTTGCTACGAGTCTTATGTAAGCTGACGTTTCTCACTCTGTGTTTGTGCAGCGGACTCTGCCCTGGGGAACGTTCTCCAGTCTGCGGCTGCAGAGCCCCACTGAGAGTGACGACGGCCCCATCATGTGGGTCAGACCTGGAGAACAGATGATCCCTATGGCAGACATGCCAAAATCACCCTTCAAAAGGAAAAGGTGAGTGAAGATTTGAAGATGCCAGTAAATGTTTGCCATCGCATCTCACCAGTATCAAAAGAATTTGTTTAAAATAAACCTAATGTAGCACAACCACTGAAATACATAGTTGGTATTTACTTTGCAAGGTTCTTGCATGTTCTGAATATATATATTCCAGGTCCACCAACGAGATAAAGAACCTGCAGTATCTACCGAGAGCCAGTGAGCCCAGAGAGATGCTGTTTGAGGACCGGACGAGAGCCCACGCTGACCACATCGGTCAAGGCTTCGAGAGACAAACTACTGCTGCTGTAGGTGTGCTGAAGGCCGTGCGCTGCGGAGAGGAGTAAGTGAAAAACGTCTAACCTCATCGTCACCTTTCTGTTTTGTTTCACTTAAAAACTTTCTTAAGCTGTTGTTGCTCTTTTATTTATGATCAGATTTTCCTTCAGATCAATAAACAAGATTTTGTGTATTTTCTCACAGCAGTGACACTCCTGCCCGGATCACCAAAGACGTTGTGTGTTTCCACGCTGGAGATTTCCCAGATGTGGTCATGAGGCTGCAGCTGGACCTCCACGAACCTCCGCTGTCTCAGGTGGGTCTGTTTTCTTAATCGTGTCAAGCTGTACATGCCGGACAATCTGTTTCTGTGTCAGATCAAACCTCCTTTAAGATGCACAAATCATTCGTCCACATTAAAATATGTTCTGGTTGGATTAAAACTATAGCGATACGTACCGGGTGATAGACAACTGAAAAATAGCAAAACAAAAATAGTTCATGTTTTACTTACAAGCATTGGAAGCAAACTGCCATGCAAGCACACAGGGGAAACAAACTTCTGTTCCTCGCACAAACCTCAAGCGTGCTCCTTTCCTGCCTCATAAATAGCCTGTCATAATTTGATTATGGCGCCCCTTCGCCCTCTGTCGCTCTCCCTGTTGGCATCCGCGCAAGTCTCCCATAGTGTGCTGGTCTGCAGTCCGCCGGTCCTCCCCTTGTGGAGGCCGTGGCCAGCAGGGATCGGTGGTTGCCCTTGCAAAACGTGCGTCTCGGTCTGAAAACATCCTAAATTTTGTGTTACGAGCTCCTGCTTCAAGCTCTGCTTCAAATCTAAAGCTCAGCGCAGTGCAGCAGCTGGTAGCTCCACACGCCTGCTTTATTTGTTTAATGTGCATCAAAGAGAGGCGATTCTGTGACTCATATTTATGTGTAAATGTGATTATTTGTGTGTTTTTCATTGTTGTGTTATCGTTGAAGTTCTCACCTCTGTGCCTTGATAAATAGGCTGAAGTGGGGGGCGCCGCTTTAGCTCACCTGGTTGAGCTGACAACCCATGTACAGGGGCTATAGTCCCCTATGCAGCGGCCATGGGTTCAAATCCCACTCATGGCCCTTTGCTGCAAGTCCTTCCCCCACTTTCCTGTCTCTCTCTCGACTGTCCGATCTAATAAAGGCCCCAAAAAAATAACTTTAAATAGGCTGAAGTGGTTGAATTCAAAGTAAGGTTCAGTTCAAATGAAATGTTTACTTCCTGGTCTTTGTTAAAACCCGGCCATTCAAAATGACGAATAATAATCAATTTTGCCTGAGAAACAAAAGATATTGTGATCAACTTTTCAGCTGTATTGCCCAGCCCCGCTTCTGACTTTGTCACCCCACCCAGCAAAGTCTGAATGAACTACAAAAAAAAAGGCAAACAAATTAAATTAGGTTTTGCCGTTATTAAAAAATAAGTGGTTTTCTCGGTTCTGTGTGGATGTGGGTGTTTCCACAGAAGGCGCTGATAGACAGCTGCCATATCAGCCCAAATTAACTGCACTGTCCACGCAAATGAGGTTGTTTTCACTGAACCAAACGGCTTAGACTTCACAAACGCACACTGGAGATGTGGAATATTTTTCCTCTTTGCATGAACTGTAGTAATAAATCAGTGGATTATGTGTAAAGAGATCGCTTATATTGAGGAAGCCACAGAAGTCAAGTCATCCACAGATAAAAACAAAAACCCCTGTTGTTACCCTGAACTCTGAGGAGCTTTTTCAGCATCCTCCAGCACATAGTTTTTATTTTATGGCGCCCAGCGTAACTGTTCTGGTTTACGTCCACCGCTCTCATCAGCCTGATCTCCAGCAGCAGTTTTCCGTCCAACAGAAACACTTTGTGTAATAACCGCTCTACGCTGAACAGCACGCAGACAACATTAGCAAATTATTAGTAAACACAAAGAAGCATTTATTAGCTGCAGGACCAGTTTGAGTTTAGAATCCTAAAATAGCGTAAAGGTGAGCCAGTATTGGACTTAGATTTGCCAGGGGACCAGAAACAAGACTCCTAATGATTGCTGCTGTGTGACTGCTGGATGTGTAAAGAAAAAAAACAACACACATCTATGCCAACGTGTTAGCTCTAACAATGTAATGTGTCAGTGTTGTGTTCACAGCCCGTTAACCTTCTGAATTCCAAGTCCTGCTAGTGGGCTTGAAAGGCATGTAATCTTCCCAAAAAAATACCATTTATCAGAGACACAACCTCTGAAAACGCAGTGACCCTGTTTTCGACTTTCCGAAAGCTCCTGATGTAATCATGTGCAATGTGTCAGAAGCCTTAATTAAAACCAAGCGTACAAATGTGACCAAAATCCGTCAAAAAAAATTTCGACAAACTAAACCGTCTTCTAACCAAACTGTTTAAAAGAACTCTGGGAAGCGACGGCTGACTCAGCTGTGGCTGTGACAGTCATGAGACAAGTATTCTGTGAGTTTTGGGCTGAACTGGGCTGAACTGCAGGGTGTGTTTATACAGAGACAAATATGGAATCTGATTAAAAATGTAAGTCGTGACACAGCTATAGTATGTAGAGCCTTATTCTTCACCTATGGGCACTTGGAGCAATGTGTTGCATGCTGATTCCAGGTTTTTTTGTAAACCAATTCTTCCAAAAAAAGCATCCGTGGTTGTGCTTTTTCCATAGAGGTGCAGGACTTTATATAGCAGTGAAAGTGAGACAAACTGTGATGGGAGCAAATAACTTCTTTGGGTTCAGAGGGTTGAGGAGTCAAGAAAAGCAGCTTGCAGTGCAAAAAAAAGGAAAACCCAGACTAGACTTCACTTAAAAGTCAGCCTGTGAATCACCACAGCTCTTCTAGTCTTTCTGCCATGCACAGATGTAACGGAAAATTTAAAATATGTTCACCTTTTTTTTTTGTGTTTGAGGGATTGCTGAATGTCATGTGCTCCTGTCCTTCCTCCACAGTGCGTGCAGTGGATCGATGACGCCAAGCTGAACCAGCTCAGGAGGGAGGGGATCCGATACGCCCGAATCCAACTCTACCACGACGACATCTACTTCATCCCCAGAGGAGTCGTCCACCAGTTCAAGACTGTGTCTGCCGTCTGCAGTCTGGCCTGGCACATCCGCCTCAAACAGTATCACCAACACGAAGAGAAGGACGAGGAGGAGGAGGAGGAGGAAGAGGAGGAGGTGAAGGAAGAGAAGTGTTCGCCCAGAGACATAACACTTCATATCAAAGAAGAGGAGGAAGACGAGCAGGTAGAGGGGAAGGAGTGCGACCTTGCTGTAAAGACGGTGACGAAGCTGGAGGACGAGGACATGGAGGGAAGGGAGGGGCCGCCCTTACAAACTCCGACGACACAGATTTTCAAGGAGGAAGAGCGAGAAAGCAGAGCCGAAATGAAGGAGTTGTCAGCAACACAGTCGCTACCTTTAGTCAAGAGAGAGCGAGACGAAGGTGTACACGCACCCACACTAATGGAACCTAAAGCCGAGGAAGATGCGACGGAGGACGGCAAAGGAGGCGCAGACACATGTCCGACGCTGCAGAGGGGCCACGAGGAGGCTGGAGTGGACGGTGCATCCTTAAAGTCATTACAGCAAAACAGGAAGGAGAGCGACGTGGAGGAGGAGAGGCAGCAAAAGACACCTCTGCCGGGTCAAGGTCTAAAAGACAAAAGTAAAGACAGTACATCTAGCACTTACAGCGCACCACAAATCAAAAAGGAAAAGGATAAAGGCAAAAGAGAGAAAGATGAAAAGGAGAGGGCGAAAGAGAAGGAGAAGAAGGATAGGAGTAAAGAGAAGGACAGGGATAAAAAAGACCGGGGGAAGGACAGAGACCGAGAGAAGGACAGGGTAAGAGAGCAGGAGAGAGCGAAGGCTGAGGGAGGAAGAGATGGCAGCACACCGATGCTGCCTCCGATAAAGAAAAAAGAGGACGAGGAGCGAACAAGAGAGGGCAGTAAAACCTCTCAAAGCAACCCGCCTGCTCAGAGAGACGAGAAGTGGGCCAAGGAGTGGGACTCCAAAACGCAAACCCACGTCAAGAGAGAGAAGGAGCACGATAAAGACCGGGGAGGCTCGCAGGCGGCGCCGCACCCTCGGCCGGACAGGGAGGAGGCTCGAGACGCCTGCACGCATAAACACAAGTCTTCGCACGGGAAGAAGGAGAAGAGCGGCCACAGGGAGGGCAAGGACAGCAACACGTCGCAGGGGATGCAGGCGAAGTCGGGGAGAGAAGACGGCAAGGCTCCCAAACCTGCAAACATTCAGGTTAAGAAAGAAGGCAAGAAGGACAAAGACGTGAGCAGTAAGGAGGAAAAGAAGAAGCCCGCCTCCCAACCGGAACACAGACAACCACGGATGCTCGTCCCCTTTGACCTTTTTAAACCGATGGAGGCTCACCAAACTTTGGCCCTTTCCTTCACAGACAGTAGACCTAAGACCCACCACCACAGTGACTCTCGAGGCTCCTCCTCTAAGCCCGGATCTGACAGTCGGACAGTTGTGCCCTCTAAAGGACCAAAAGTAAAGGACTCGATGCAGGGAAAGCCTGCCTCGGTTAAAACAGCCCCGGAAAACACACACACCCCAAACACAGAAAGACTTCTTAATATGAATGTCTAGATGTCTAGTCTTCTTTTTTTTACTGTACAACTTACGCCGAGGCTTTGTTCAAATACTTGGAAGCGCATCCTGCCCTCAGATATCTACTGGTCTTTTGTAATCGATGAGCGGAAGCATTCCCCATTACTTTGACACGGCGACATTAATCCTGTGAGGATGCGCTCTCCAAGTATTTTAACAGCGCCTAAGAATGTAAGCTAAGTAGCTCACTTCACGTTTGTTAGCAGATGTATGTAGGCTTTATATAAAATGTTATGTGACCCGTGTGTCAGTGCCTGTGCACTACTTAGCTTCGCTCTTAAAGCACCTATTTTAGGTACTGGACTAGCCAATCTGAAAACAACCGTCTTTACTCCCTGCTATAGGAATTACCTTCACTGTTTGGAACATGACAGCAAGTCTCAAGAGCCGAAATCCTCTTTTTATCGTCGCTTTAGTCGACGTTGTTTCTAACACTCCAAAATCAGAGCAAGTAGTTGTTTTCAGACTGGACTGTTTTGACTCACACAGGGCTGTAAATGATACTGTATGTACCAAAACTGTACAGTATAGATGTTATTAGCACCAATGTGAGAAAATGTATACAGAAATTGCATATATTTTTTGTAAGACAAGTTTTATTTTCCATAGAACTTATTTATATCATTTACTGTCTGTTTTTATTTGAAACCAACGTATGTGAAAATTTTGTTGTAAATACATTTTATTTCCTAAGATAAGACTTGGTAGTGTGATTTATACTCTGATCAGAACCTCTCAATAAATGGTTCAAAATGTTGACTTAGTCAGCGTTAATGTCTCCTCTGCTTTTTGTACCAACGAGGCTACAATATTCGTTTTTAGCTGCGTAAACGGCGACAGATCACGACGTGGGTTCGAAGCTGTGGGCCGGATTGTGGCTCCATTTGTTTGTGATGTTTCCTGAACTGCGCTTTTAGTTTAACGGTGATATAAAATGGGAACATGCTCAATATCATTACAATTTGATGAGTGAGAAATGCTAATAATGACAAGTTTTTTTCACCGCAGGCATTTTAATGTGCAATAGTTTAAAAAGCAACTTCTAAGATTACCTTCTTGTATTCTGGTGTCGCTGTGAGCCGCTACGAACAGAAACAGGACCCTGAAATCCAAGCAGCGAAACGGAATGCAGCTATCATTATTTTTGGCATTTACACTCGTGTTGTTCCGACTGCGACCTGTTAAAATGTCTTACGTTGAGCTGGGAGTGACAGGCTGAGTTTACAAAGACCTGAAACGTCCCAGAAGTTTCTATCAGGATCAAACTTGATGTACGGAAACGATGTGACATTTTCATCTGTTCATGTCGTGCAGTCACAAGGATGTCGACTGGAGTTCTTAAAGTGCAAATAACGTTTAATCCATACAGACGTAAAAGTTCTTAATTTACATTCAAATTGTGTTGCTGATCGAGGGCTTTTTGGGAAACACAATATCTGTAAATATAGCTTCACAGATATGATATGGCTCAGTGAAGCGCTGAACGACATTTTGTGTAGCTAGGAGCTCGTCTGGATCATCTGTGATTTGGACCTGATCTCACCTGAGCCAGTTTCTTTCTCTACTGTAGAATAAAGGTGAACCAAAAGGCTGCAACGTGAATGTCAAATCAAAGTGACTCGAAACATGCCATGTGGACTGGTGTGTACAACGGTCCACTGGTATCACAGGACGACATCCAATTCCCTCCGACTGCAGCGCCTGAAATCGAGATCGTGTTTTCTTTCTCTCCTATTCAAAACCTGCACAGTGTAGAACCCACTGGAACCCTAACCCAGCGACTCTACAGTAACACCGACCAGACGATCCTATAGTAAAGGTTTTGACTTTCAGTGATGCATCCTTGGTCAGAGATGCTTGACCGTAAAAAGTTTTTGTCCTCTCATTCAGTCCTGACCCTCAGTCCCTCCTGTGGTGGAAAACACTGCGCCCCAGCTCCACCAGCGCTCCACCCAGCAGCACCCACAGAGGGACGCACACCACGCTGATCCACGTGTCCGTGAGCCTCTCCAGGCGGGAGCACAGAGTCAGACAGAAGCCCAGCTTCAGCAGCAGGGCTGTCAGGTAGCACAGCCTCCTCCTGACACTCTGCTCACCATCTCGGGGGTCAAAGTCCGGCTTGCAGCGGCCTGCCATCTTCACTATCAGCATGAGGATGAGGATGGTGTCAAACGTCCAAACAGGAAGGAAGATGAGGAACCAGTTCCAGTGGATTTTGGAGTCCAGCTTGAGGACCAGCATGATGAGGAAGATCAGGGCAAAGATCCAAGAGAGGAGCACTCGCTGGGCCAGGGACATCTTCATCTATGGAGGACTGGCACGGAGCCAGGGTCACCCACACACACAGACTGAGGACCAGAGCCAAGGTGACAGAGGGATCTGGAAACACAGCAAAACACAACACAGCTCTTCTCTGATGGATGTAACCCTCCACTGATGAGCACAAGACTGAAAATAAACTTTAGCCAAATAAACAAAACTATCACATCTCAGGCGTCCATAAGTCTCCATTAGCTGTTACTTCCACTTTAGCATTAGTGCGAACTGAAGCTACTGTATGTTAGCAAGCTGCGGCTAACTTGTAGAAGCCAAAAGACAGCGTTGTTTAAAGATGTCTTACCGGGTTTAGCAGGAGAGTCAACTTGTTGTCTCAAAGCTGAGGTTTATTAAACAATGGAGGACAAATGTCAGCACTTTAAAACAACTGTTTTAACAGGAACGCAGCTCGACCACAGCGTTGAGTTAACGTTAGCTTGAAGCTAATTGAAGCTAGCAGCAGTAACAGCAAGACTTCCGGTTCGGCTTTTCACAACAAGGCAGGATTATTGACGTATTTTATAGTCGTTTAGGGGGAAGCCTAACATCAAAAAGCAATCCGGGAGTTTGCTTTTAAGCCAATTTGGAATTAACGCAACAAGTTTGTGGCTCAGTTACTCAGTTTGTGTTGTTTTTGTAAGAATAAAAAACAAAAGAAGTAGTTTGAGGTCTAATGATGCAGGATTTCACTTGTGCAAAATAAGCCTCTTTATTAGAAAAAAGAATCTACACATGCAAACTTTTCACTGTGAACAAAAACAACTCCTCCTGATGTAAGGTAAGAAGCCTGCCATGGATGGTTTTCAATACTGTAGTCTTGCTAATGTTAGATTTCTGATTAACTGCAAAATGCACATTATCTTCTAACACACTGTCATAAAAGCTAACGAGCAGTAAAAAAAATATATTATTAGTCTAAAATGCTAATTGGCTGACTTTATGTTAAACTAATAACTTTATGCTTCATTAACAACCCTGCTGAATGATTTGACTTTTGATTTTATGTCAGACTTTTAAATATCAATGATAATAAAGTTGTCGTAAAGTTATAACTTCCCTCTGAGGCTCATCAATTCTAAATTACTTGGTAATAATCTAAAAAAAATATCTATTTAAAATATCTAACATCTAGAAAATCAGTCTACGATATTTTCTGTATCTGTTATCTAACATTTATGTTGCAGTTAAAGTAGGAGCAACATTAAAATAAAGTCAGTACTATGTATAGATAATGGGAGATGCCCCTGTTCAAGATTTTACATTCAGTTTTATAATATCACAGGTTGGTTATCATGATTTAATGATGACACATGAATTTATGATCTAAATGTGTTCAGTGAAGCATAAGAGATTTTGTTTGCATATGATATTGATATTCCAAATATATATATATTAGAAGAAAATAGACGTTGTTCCAAAGGAGGAGTATCTTACTTCCTTATTTGTTTTTCAACACACAATGTAAAGTTGTTGATGCTGCTTGTGTAATGTTTTCTCCCTGTAGTACTCGGTGAAGTTGGTGGACGTTTTGAGGGACAGAATCACGCATCCATCCAAAGCATCATGAGGCAGATGCTGTCTAAGTAAAATTTCTTTGACAGCAATCGGTGGAGTTGTGGACATTCAAGTGCTTGGTTAAGGCTCTGACTAACATGCCGGCATGTCAGCAGGCCGTTCACATCTCATCTGTTTGAATGAAGCTGCATTTTAAAGTGGCCTTTTATAGCCACTGGTCAAAGGACACTCTGTTTACTGACCACCTTATCTGATCATTGCCCTCTAAAGCCACACCTGATGAAGGTTTAGATTAACTCGAGTCACCAGATGACAGCTCAAAAACTTTTGGAGCAAAGTTGCCTAAATGTTTTCTTACTATAAAAATAGAAATTAGATTGTTTTACTTTTACTACAAGTCAGAAAAACGACCATTTACATGCTACATTTTTGTTTACTGTCATTTTTCAAAGTTTTCCTCCTCATGTTTGTGTGTAACGAAAGCAAAAAAATCACAGTTGAATTAATGTAACTGTTACCGAACCCCTAATTGGACTTAATAGCCGGCTTTTACTATCTGAATCAAATAAATAAGTATAGTGCAACGTAGCTGCCATTCATTCGGTTAAGTGTGATGCAACAATAAACAACTTGAATGAAGTAATTCATCCTAATCAAATGAATGATGCATTGTGCTCTAATTTACTTCACAGTCACACAATAACATTCAACAGTGCATCTTTAATTGGATCGGCGCTGGTTCCTGCTGCTTCCTCCTCCACACTTTCCCTTTCTGTTCAGAGTCACGTTTGTTTTTATTGCACTGCAGAGGACAGCCTTTCATATCTTTATCACAAGTCCATTAAAATATAAAATTTTTC
>NW_007579336.1:147569-157246 GCF_000690725.1 Stegastes partitus | reverse complement strand
TGGGTGCTCGGACCCTAATAAAAGACAAATAAACCAATTTCAGGTGTAACTGTCATGTTTTGTAATCTCCATGACTATTCACACACGGTATTAATGCAGCAGTTGTTGTTTTTTTTTTTTAATATAAGGAGACAACTCGTGCTTTTAAATATTAATCAAATGCATTTATTTTTTTTACTGGGCTAGTATAACAAATTAATACAAAGTACAACTCCGTAGACATCATAGATTGTCAAAAAAGTAAAGTACAAAACGCTTGAGGTAAAACATCATTGAAAAAGATTCAGTTAAAAAGCCCTTATTAAAATCTGAATTCATTTCAAGGTGAATGCTCACTTTACACTATCTAGCTGTCCTAAAAAAAATAAAAAAAAAACCAACAAAGCACTTTTATTTACAAGGTAGTGGTGGTGCAAAATACAGTGTGTGAGACAACATTCAGTCAAAAACTTCTCATGTCTTTGTCAAATGTAAACAATAAGCACTGTCATGTTCCTCAAACTCCGAAGCTAATACGGAAAAGCAAAATGCTGTCACACCGATGTTTGCTCTAAGGATTTTGCATTAGACTCTATGAGCGCTGGTGACACGTGAGCGCAGAAGACCTCATTACTACCAAGCAGCACACGACAGAGCGCAGACAGAAGATATAAAACCGGTCTTTCAGATTACACATATACAAAACAAATCCGTGAAATTCCAAAACGGGACGTAAAGTTTTAGTCTTTTTTTTTTCCCACGTGAACGACGGCTCTGATGGTCGTCTCCTCAGCAGAGGTAAGAAAATCTCCTGTTGTGTGAAAACCTTGTAATTTAACTTTAGTTGCTCCTCAGTGGGTTGAAGAATAAGACGAACAATATTCTCTGTTTTTAGTATTTTTCTTATTGTCACAAATCCCATTAAATAAATAAAACTCGTCCTGTCTCTTGATACTTTTGCAGCTTCCCAGGATCTCACCGTTAAAAGCATTCATTCCTACTGAATGTTGTTTTGAGTTTTATTCTTAGATAGGGCAAATATTTCCCTAAAACTGCTTTAAATTTAATTTTTGTTGCAGGTTTGTGCATCTTTGCACAGTTGCAGCAATACTGTGTCACTGACTATCTTCTGCCGTGGATTAATTACATTTATTGGATGCTCCATCGACTATTTACAGTCCAACGTCTAACAAAAAGGCACCACGACCATGCAACTATTTGGCTCACCAAAATAAAGCTCACAAAGGAATAAGATAAACCAGCCTCTGACCAAAGAGGCAATACTTGTTTACTGGATCAATTCATTGTTGATTTTAGCCTTTCCAAGGGATTTGTTGACAATAAGAAAAACATAAGATACCATCAGACGCATCCTTAAAGATCTTCAGTCCTTTGATAACAGTACCACTTTGTGTCTTGTCTGATATGCGTGTTTGTCTTCGCTCCTTAACAATTAAAAGGTTTTCACCCACCAGTGAAAGCACTTGGAAGAGACTCGTCATGGAAACTCATCGTACTACAGTTTGAAAGAAAAAAAAAAAAAGAGGAAGATGGTACCCATCTTAATGAAATGTAGTTATAAGACTTCTTCCCATTTTCTCCCAAAATATTCCTGCACACACTCGGGGTGCGTCCCTAAAGGCAGCGACAGTTACACAGTGCTCTGCCTGCTCTCGCGGCTAAGCCCCATTGCCTCTGAGGAGTGAGGTGGGAAATCGATAAATATCCCATCTGAGTCTGAGTCGGCAGACTCTAGCACTTGTCCAATTATGGTTTCAGGGCTGGATGATTCACTGGGTGGCGTGGAGGATGCACCCTTACTGAGATCAGTCATTGTTGTTGTGGCCTCGGTGCCGTGGAGAGCTCCTGAGGAATGAAGGGGAAGGATGGAGGGAGACGAAAGAGGCAAGTCCAGGGCGCCGGCTCCTGCTTGAACGAGACCTACGAGAGAGACGGTGCTGGATTATTATGGGTTAGACTGGGATATTTTAGAATAAACCAACAAAACGATGGACACAGACAACTCAAAAAACAACTACTGCCCTACCGTTGAACTGGGAGCCCACACACAGCCTGTTGGAGGAGGAGGCAGACAGCTCAGAGCCCGGGGCCCGGTCAGCGAAGGCCAGTCCTTGTTCCTCCAGGCATGTTATGATCTCGCAGGCCGAGTGGCGCCGGATTCCTCCGCTGCCAACCGAGCTGGCATCTGGGTCATACTCAGCCACCGGGGTCAGCAGCAGAGGAATGTTGTAGCTTTTCGATCGTACCACAGGGTTTTTAGACGATTGATCCGCCGCTGACTTGGGCCAGCCCCACGGTAGACGCTTCTCTGGAAGACGAGAGCGAAAAGATAAAGACCATAAGATGTGCTACTCTTTAGACACCAACATTTTTTTTAGCTGTTCTTCTGCCTCACCTAGAACACAACAATGTGCTTCATCATCGTCTTCGGAGTAAAGTCCGTGGGTGCCCAGGTAGGGCGAGACCACCTTCTGGACCAGAGACTCTAACCTCAGGTACTCCTCGTTCACACCACGCGACTCATGGACGCCCTGAACACAGAGACAGACGTCACGGTGTGAAATAATAATAACACCATCACGAGGGCATGAGAAATAAAAATAAAAAAGCTGTTTGGATAATCATAAAAAAAGCATTCATTCAAGTAAAAATACCAAATGTTTTATAGCTGTAGCAGCTCAACTGTGAGAATTTGGTGCATTCATCGGTCTCGTAAAAAAAAAAAATCACTTTGCTAACAATAAGGTTTTGAATAACTGAGTTTTATGACCGCAGAACTAAGCAATAAACAGATAGTAGTAAAAATGCAGCATAACAGAAATGGAAATAAGCGAAAATAAAATGTTGCTGTGGGCTCAGAAGGAAAAAGGAATAAATAAATAAACACAAGATCAACTGATGATTAACTGATGCTACTTCATTATCAGCTTTTTTTCCGTCACTGGTTCAGGATTTAACTTCAAAATGTGGTAAATACACATTAGAATTGTATCTTCTATTTAAAATAATACATTTTTTTAAGTGATTTTATGCCAACCAGTGTGTTTATATCCACCCAGTAGAAACTTAATCAGCCTAATACCAGAGTGGGGGAATAAATCTTGTCTTCGTAAAGATTGTAGTTCTTCTTGAAGTATTGATTAATGATTATTTTGGAGACTTCACTTTGCGCTGCTGATGAATTGTACTACAACATAAAGAGAGGTTTTCTAATCTTTAGCTCACCCTCAATCACATCACAATCTGGACTCTCCACACACTTGGATCATCACCTCTCCAAAAAAAATAAACTGATGATTATATTCTTCATAAAAGGAGAACATATCCGCAGTAATGTTGGATAAGTGAACACAATAACAAGGCAACTGCTCGACTGAAGCTGGACCAGAGATGCACAACAGCAGCTGGTGTTTAGATTCATGCACTTGGAAGCAGACTCGTTTCATCACGTGCAAAGCTTGGAAAAACATGTTTTCCCTTGTTGGGAGCAGCAACAGTAACCGAGCAGAGCGAGCGAGCGAGCAGAGGAAGAAGCAGGTACGTTTGGCTGGCTGCCTGCAGGCCTACCTGTAGAATGAGCAGCATCTGTGTAACAGAGGGAGGCACGCGAGCCCGCGGTCGAGACAGGGCGTCCTCTAACTTGACACTCAGGACTATGGTGTTCCTGAAGTGAAGCAGGGCGAGCTGTCGGACAGAAGGCTCCTTACCCTGCGCACAGGAAGGACGTCGGGGATCATCCAGGAAAAAGGTTGGATGGTCGAGGTCATTGGACACAGCAAAGAGAACAAAAAATACAAGCTGGTTGTGTACCTGAACCGGGTGAAAGATGGCCTGCAGCATCGAGAGGACATCACAGAAGAAGAAGTCCCAGGTCTCTGCCAGAGAGTCGAGTAACTTCTGACCTGCGTGGATCACAGAGGAACCAGCCAAACGGACAGATGATTAAAGATTAATGCACCATCCACTACAATATGTCTTCAGACTGTATGTAATAATGCAGCTGTACCTTCGTAGAATCTTATTTTGTCCCGTAGGATGACCATGCCTTTTGTCAGCAGCTGGTTCTGTGAAAAGAAGCCAGAAAAATGATGAATGTCGGATTTAATGCAGAGCTTTTTAATATGCTGGGTTTCATATATCTAAATTCCTTTTTCAGAGGTTTGTTACCTGAAGATATTCTGTGAAGAAGGAACCCAGCTCGGTCTTCAACAGATGTCTGAGAAAACAAACACTTTTAAAGTCAAAATAAGAACGAATAAATGTAATAAATGAACAGTGATGGACAGAAAACAGCGTTTACCACTTGAAATCAGTCACTTAACTACATTAATTACACGTCTGACTGCGCAGTTTCACAGTAAAAAACACAGGATGTGAACCAATCTACTACATCTACCCTGTTTCCTACATTAGATTCCCATCTCTCAGTGTGGTCAAAGAAATGTGGCTTTTCAGCTCACGGAAATATGTCTATTGAGCCGTAATGGAGGCGAACAGAAGTGATGGGTCTGGTTTAGAAAGATAATGAGATATCTGGCACGAGCACATGACTCCCCAGGCCCACATACAGTACACAGCACACACACAAACAAACTCATTCACAAGAAAACATTCAGTCAGCATATACAGGACACACAGTAATTACAATAATTACAGCACAGAATGACACGGGCAGTCTAAAATAAGGACGTTTCCTCTTCGCGGTGTTTGTGTGCGGCTGTCAACACTTACCGGACACCTTCATTAAGGACGTAAAGTTCATTATCAGCCAAGCCCTTCTTCTGGAAGACTGCTATGACAGCATTGTGGATGCTACAGCACAAACACACACAAACCGGGATGTGTTACAGCCTCAAAGGCATCCAAAAAAAAAAAAAACTACACATCTGATTGTATTTGTTGTACCTGTTCCAGGTGGCGTTGGCTCCGGCCCTCTTCTGCTTCTCCCCTCTGTCTTCCGGCGAACTTTTCTCACTCTTCCCCAGCTCGCTGAGGCTGGGAGAGCTCATCAGCTTCAGCCGGTGCAGAGTCCTCATGAGGTGAATATGAAAGGGGGAGAAACAGAGTACGCACTTAGTGGTGGACAGGAGAGAAAGAAGGTCAGGCGATGAGCCGACATAGAGGAGATAGCTAGAGGGGAGAGGAGAACATGAGTCCGAGAGAAAGAGCGTGCACAAGTAGAAAGAAAAAAAAAGAAGCACAATGACAACACAAAGAGCGGCCGGTGACAGAGGAGCAGAGAAGTAGGACAGAATGATGCATGGTGAGACGGGGGCAGCGCACTATAAGAGCAGGATGGGTGGAGCCCGGCGGAGAGGTGGACCACAGTGTCACTGCAACCGCCCGAGGTCTCAGAGCAGCAGAAAAACAATAGCACATGCACCGATGGGGGCAAGCTCTTCCTCCCTCTCTGCCTCTCTGTCAGTACAATACAGCCATTGATGCAAACAAATATTTATGCAGAGCACAGATGCCAGAGGAACTGCAGGGTAAGCAGGGCCCAAGCAGTTGGGACTCTGTTGTGCTTGTGACTGTACAGAGAGGAGGAGGTGGAGGAGGAAGTCGTCTCACTTATTAACAACAGAAACACGGATAGGAAGCGGTGACACGATACAGAACAATGAAGGAGGCTTTCCTGCTCTGCCACAGCTGGCGCAAACGTGTGAGACAGGAACCTGACTAATACCCGATGCTTTTTTGTTTTTTTTAAGCTGAAGAGTTTCTCCTCACCTGGTTGCTAAATACACACCTACAACCAGCAGCTGATAAGCTCAGCCTGAACACTGGGGTTTAATCTACCTGCCAGATTTTAGAAGACTGTGACCAAGAAAAGAATGCAAGAAAAGGTTAAGCTGATTATTAATTATTCCTGCTTGTGAGGATGGAGCTTGAATATCAATATGTGTTTTTTTTTCACTCAAATGTGACATTAAAATGATTCCCTTGTGTGAACAGATGTAAACTTTTACAAGAAACAGAAAGCATAATGTTGCCATGGAAACACTGAAGGCTGCAGCACCAGCCTCCTGCTTTAGTCGGCATTTGTTTACATTTTGGAAAATTAAATGCACCAAATTAGCTAATAACAGTTTTGCTTCGTACCAGTGGATGAACCGACAGCTACCACTGGGAATGACTTAAACTTGATGATTGTCAGACAGGTTCCTGCCCCATTAGTGCTCTAATTAGCTCCAGTTAGTCATAATTATGAGTTAACACCTTTGTTTACTTGGTGAATGCAGGGCACTCCTGTTTAAAGTACCTGAAACATCTTGTTGCCATTTTTTGCATTGACTTCCTATCTGCCAATGCTGATGTGATACCTGCAATGAAAATACTGAAACCTATCCGTTCGATTTATCGCTCCACCTCCATATGGAACATCTCCTTCATAAGATCATTCTCTTAAATCCTAATTTACATCAGAGCTGCAGGTATAATTACAATTTGAGTGCAGTCGTAAAAACTGAAAATGTCCTGAATTGAAATGAGTAAGAAAAAAAACCTGAGTATTTTCAGGAGAGACTGGTGAAAAACTAGCGCTCTGAAAAAGAAAAAGTGATGAGTTCAAACCCACGCAGTCCTGAAACTCTCCGCTGACAGCACTGCAGTAAACAACAGACACAAACACAGACGACATGGAAAGCAAGTGTACAAACTGATGAGATGTACACACGTAAGGAAACGAGTCAATCAAACGTGTCCCGCCAGGAGATCATTATCATTAGGCCAGCATGTGTTGCAGGCGAAGCTCAGCTGGTTAATGAAATCTTCTGGGACCAGAGATGGCGTGATTTTTTTTTTTGTGTGTGAATGCTAATGAATATTTCATGCGTTTTCCAGGATGCTGTATGTTGTGAAATGTTAATCCCAGGATCTGAGCCTCACCTCCTGATTGGATGCTCGCTGCTGCTGTCCATGTCTGGACTCGGGGGAGGGGCCGAGAAGGTGCTGAAGTTGAGTGACAGGGGACGGGGGGAGGGCCGGGAGGCGTGCCTCCGCCGGAGTCCGTCAAGCATCTGAGCAGAAAGAGGGGAAATGATGAGAAAAAAAGGGTTATTATTGAGTTTTGCCTGAAGGTAGAAATGTCAGCAAAGGCAAACAGAGGAGTGGATCAAGCATCTGAGTGAGGCGTCGATGAAATATGAGTCCACTACCACCACCTTTTACTTTAAAATAAGGAACACGGAAGACCTCCTTTGGTGAAAATCTAATAATTCACCTTGTTAGGATTTTTGCCAGTTGACTAGTTGTTTAGTCACAGATATATCGTCGGCATTCAGGTGTCTTTGCAAGAACAGAATACAGAAAAAGATGCTTGGGGTCATTTAGAAACTGTGTCATCACAGAGCAGCTTCAACTCCATTGTTTACAGTCGTGTCTGCAGCACATGTAGCAGAGCAGGCGATGGTGCGGAGTCAAGCTTTGTCTTCGTGGTGACTTTCTAACTAGTTTGGTAATGCTTCACTGGAACGATACTAAACAATGATCCCATCATGTTCCCTTTTCAATATAACATGTGTATATAAACAATATCAGAATGCGTTATTCCCTTTAACCAGTATTAGCCTCAGAAATATTCAATTCAATTCAATTCAATTCAATTCAAGTAACTATTTATCCCCTAAGGGCAATTCAAAAGCTCACTGAGTATTTAATATAGACATTAAAGCAAACAAAAGCAAACAATAAACCACATCATAAAGATCACATTATATTACATTCAGCACCATCAGTCTCTAGTCAACACGTCCATCTGGTGTGTTTTTATATGCTAGAAGACATATCATGAGCAAAATTAGCCGTCAGCGTTACAGCTGATCGTTTCCAACTTCAAACTGATGCTGTGCTGATGAAAGTCTTGTAATATTTCTTTTGTTTTTTAAAGAACTGCTCTTTTTATGATGTCTCGTTGTTATTGCACAACCTTGAGGACAGTCACTTTGCATGTCACTGCACGTACCGTATGAGAATCTAACAAATAAAACTCTTAAACCTTTCATCTTGAACGTGGATTCACACTTGCTAGACTTCAAACATAACAAACCTAAAGAACCAATCCTGTTGGCTTTTGTTTCGACAGGTTTTCCACATGATTTTCCTTCTTCAGAATTAGTTTTCAAATACTACAACTTGCCATTAGCGTAGAGTACTTTTACAGTTTCTCAGCTGGGTCGTAGGTGAGCTGGTGAGCTGGAGCTGCAGCGAGTGGGGATACATGTACAGAGACAGAGGCTTCGTAGATCAAGGAAGCTACAGCGTAGAGTTACAGCTCAGCCATTTTAAGACAGGAACACATTACATTAATGGAAAAAACACCTTCTTTCTTCGTTGAATCACTGACCGGAGATCACCAAAACAAACACAACAAATTGAAACGAAACTTACAGTCAGAGGGGCGCAGGAGAAAATCAAACCACACATGCGTGACGGTCTATGTACAGAACAGATTGTACTTTCTATTTCTTTATTCAGCCTGACTGTTATTTCAACACAAAGGAGGAGTGTTTTGCAATCAGAGCTCACCCTTACGCTCCAGCCCTACCGCAATCACACACACATTACATCAGAATGAAAAGGAGACATGCATGTGTGTACACGCATCAGTGTGTGTGACTGATTCCTGGTACAGTTACAGTGCATTTCCCCACAGAAACATACTGTACACAGTGAAGCACCATCCCCTGGTCAGAGGGGAGAACAACAGTCTGGCTTGTCACTCTTCAGACAAAGACTCAACACAAGCCTCCTCACTGCCTCCCTGCATGCAAGTCATAAAAACAGGAGGTGACTGGTGTGTTTTCAGGAGGACTGGCCTGCAGTTTCGTTACAGTAACATCACATCTCAGTCAGGAACACAGACGAGGCTACACGCTGTCTGCCATGCCACGCCAGTCTGGGCATTTCTGCTTTTGTTCACCCCTCCTCCTTGTCTTTTAGGGGCGACTACAGTCAGATCGATGCCACTTTTAATTTACACCAGTCTCTGTTTCCTTTCTGCCCCACAGATCCCCCCGCTGTGCTGTTTATTCGACATTAAACGTCTCAATCAATCGGCCAGACACGCAATCAACAGTCGATCCTACAGGGAGGAATGTACAGCCAGTCGTGCGTACGTGGAGGTTTTCTATTTTTTTTCTTCTATTTTTTTTAAATACCTGTATGGACGAGCGGATGAAGCAAAGTGCCACCGTAAACAAAGCGACTGTGTTGTGGAGACACAGTGTGGCACAGATGTGGCCGGAAGAGTCCACCTTTGGAGGAAAAACTGGATCATAATGGCCACAAAGTTGCCGTATGTCATGCGCCTCTGCCCGCCCACCGCCTGCACTCACCGTTCCTGATCCTGTCGTGTTGCTCCTGATGGGATGAAACGGTCATGTAGTGCCGAGGGGGGAAGTGTTCTCTGTCCGGGCTCATCGGCGGCTGGATCTGCTACTGCTCCCCGCCGGTCTGCGCACCCTCACGGGCATCGGGGTGCAGGCGGATAAAGGGTCCGACCTGCGGTGCGGTGGAGGGGGACTCATTCATGAGGCATGAACCGCCTCTCTCTCTCTCGCTCTCCTTCTTTCTCTCTCTCTCTCTCTCTCTCTGGCTCGCCCCCGCTTTGTTTTGACGAGATGCAAACGCGAACCTGGACGCGTGGACGCGGCCACGAGCGACACGTGGACGCGCGT
>NW_007579336.1:86393-147348 GCF_000690725.1 Stegastes partitus | reverse complement strand
CTATCTATCTATCTATCTATCTATCTATCTATCTATCTATCTATCTATCTATCTATCTATCTATCTATCTATCTATCTATCTATCTATCTAAGCTTTAGTCCATTGTTTATGGTGTAAGAAATTAAAAACCCCATCAAAATGTTGACTGTATTCTACCTCATTGATGAGAGCTTAAAGATCCCCTAAATGCCAAAGGAGATACAAGAATCATCACAAAAGCTGTGTTCATAATTCCAATAACAAAATAACAGGACTGTTCTGCAAACAGTCTCTGATATTGAAACAGGTGAGCCATCTGTGGATCAAGAGCACTATGTAAGTATTGCACATTCTGTAAATCAACAATTCCTAATAAGGGTGACCTCCTTTTTCACTGTAACTTTATTGCACAATGCAGAAAAACCAATAAACTAAATCAAAATCCTAGGACAGTAGCATTTAAAATGCTTGTTTACCAGATTATTTTAAGTAATAAAACTGAGAAGCTGCAATATTATACATTAAATAAATTAACCAGACTAATTTAGATGTTAAGGTTAAGGACTTACCATGACAAATTGTCTGTCTGATTTAAAAAGCAAGGATATTACCCCCAAAATTACACATCCAAATCCAAAGATTCCTTATTAGTGGACAAGAATGACTCCCAATCAATATGGAAGAGACCTTCAGCAGGACCAGACTCAGAGAGGGTGGCCATCTGCCTCAGCTGGTTAGGGTCAGGTGAAAGGTGAGAGAAGAAGAACAGAAACAGAAACACTGCATAAGTTGGTGGGAGTAGCTGCAGATCAAACCCACACAGCTCCAAAGTCAGAAATACCTGTAGAGAGGTACAGGAAGACAGAGGACTGAGCACCACATATGTGAGAGATTAAATAAAAAGTGAATAACATGCAATAGTGCATATTAATACATGGAGAAAGTGGCCAGAGAGATGCAGAGGATGTGCAAAAATCACCAAAATGCAGTAAAATGTAGTGTTTGGTGTTCAGCATTTTCCTGGAAGAGGACCTTTAAACCCCTCACCACCTGATGTGAATGCAGATGTGCACTCAGCGGTGCCAGAGAAAGGCCTCCATGTGTTACGCTGCTTTGGACTCTTGCATGCATGTGGCTGCATAAACAGAGGAGGTAGTAAATGCACGGTATCCAGCAGTGACCCCAATCTATGCAGTTTAACAGTTTTGCCATCTGTCAGTGCAGGCACAAGCTTTTTGCAGATAATCCTCCATTTCCGTGATGTAAATAAATGAGTCTCGTGAGAAACTTGGCTGGTGTAAGGTTTAAAAATTCCACCTTTATTTACATCAACATTGGCCGTGCAGTAAATTTTAGCTACTTGAAAATAATTACAGTTAGATTTTTTTTCTCCCCCCTGGTGTGCAAATACACTAAATCATGGCACTCATGAGCGTGTTGTGACAGTTAATCTGGTCATGCAGTAAAAGGCTCTTAGTGGATCAAAGAGGTCCACTTTAACACAGTGTGTAGCTCAGACAAACAATAAGAGGCAGCTTCTTTCTCCCAAAATTCAGACCATGATATTTTTTCCCAAGTTGTAATCAATAGGCTATAATTGCACAATTTATTTAAATTGAATTATCAAATGAAATCAAGCTGATTTATTTTGCTTTAAAGCAACCTGAGTAGACGGATGTATTGTAGATGTGATAAGAAAGGCAACAACAAAAGCATATGCAAAAAGCAAGACAGGAAACAGGTTAAAACTTGCAAAAATCATTAAATTAAAAAAAAAAAACACACACACGAAAAAACCAAACGAGGATCAATTGCTGTAATAAATTAAATATAAAACAAAAAAGACCACTAAGAACGCGTGCGAAAAGACAAGAGGGGGCTAAAAGGGGCATTCAAATATTAAAATATAGAGTAGAAAAAGTGAAGACATGGAACAATATCTCGAGTTTTGTGGAGAAAACTTCACACACATGAAGCAACCCTGAATGTCTCCATTGAACCTTCCTATAGTAATGCTTACTTCATGTTACCTCGGAATTTTCTAAGCTAGGCATCGGAGAACAAAAATAACAGCCATCATTTTTGTCTCCATTGAATTTATTTATTTCTTAAAAGATATAAAATCTAAGTTAATTTAAATAAAATAATATTAGCAGCACACATTCTGTGCCTTAAACGTATTAGTGTGGTAATGGTAACACAATTAACCTCTCGATGGGCTATTTTCCGCTGAACTTGAAAGCATCATAAGCTCCTCCTGCTCCGGTAGTCCGAGCGGGAAGTTCAGATGTTCGTTTTTCGACATAAATATCATGTAAATACAGCAAATATTCTGCTGCTATTTCGATACAAACGTCACTTTACAGGAATTTTAACTGGTGAACTGGTGAGTTTGTGTTTACATAGTTTGGGCTGACTTTAAGTGGCATTTAAAACGGGCTAATGTAACATTAGCTCGCTAAATGAAGCCAATTTAAAAGGCTGATAGCAAACGTTGATGTTAGCTTCTCTAACGAAGAACGTCCAGGTTCATTTTAGCTAGCTTGTTAGCTTGTATTTGGTTTAGTGTGTTTGAGAAGAAGACATGGGAAGTTTTATTTTCAAAGCTACATTCGGTGTTTTCGTGTGTGTTTACCTCAGTGACTACAGGACGTGTGTGCAGTCATGTCCGGGGAGGAGGAGAGGAGCAGCTCTGCGTCCAGGAGCTTCGGACAGGTGATGACTTGTTGGGAGCCTGAACACTGGGAGCTCAGCACACAAGTCTTTAGGTTTTTGATTCATTCTCAAGTTATTTCAGAATGAAAGGAATATGCAATCTGAGCCACTGTGCTTTAGGGAAAGTCAGGTCATCCCACTTTGTTTCTACATTTAACCAGTTGTGCACATTAACATCTGTCTCACTGCTTTAGTGTTATTTATATGATTTGCAGAGTTATAAGTGTGCCATGTGACAAAGAATAAAAAAAAAGACCTTTTAGTTACCAGCTGAAATAAAATCAATTATTATACACATTTTTCAACAACAGCCATTGAGCCAAAGTGCTCAAGTTTAGCTGAATAAACTTCCCAACAAGTGAGAACATGAAGGTTAAGAGTAGTATTTATCATGTGAGTTTACCCGAGTGGTTTAAATACTCCAAGTAAAACCCTACTAAATTATATAAAATACAAATTTATCTGAATAAATTAAATATTGAAGTTAAGATATTAATAAGATATTAAGGTTAAGACAATGTCATATACACTACTAGTCAAAAGCTTTAAAACACCCCAGTTGTTCCATTTTTTATTGAAATCAAGCAGTTTAAATCCAATGAATAGCTTGAAATGATACAAAGATACGTGGCCAGAGGTTTAGAAAATAAGGTAAGGTTACCCAAAACTGAAAAGTAATGTATATTTCAGAATTATGCAGGTTAACAACTTAAAGCTGCTCTGCAGCAATGGAGGTTGATCAGGCCTTGAAAGTTGTTGCTACCAATTCCTACAAATGTTCCTGATTACTTACAAGCCCCTCCGTCTGCATAAAAGTCGTGCTGGAACACACTGAGGTACCAAACCCTCATGAGCATTGTTTGAACAGTATTGTACTGCAGAAAGAAGTGTGTTGCTATAAAAATGGGCGAGGAAAAGACAGTTAACAATGGAAGAGAGACAGACCATTACAACACTTAAGAATGTAGGTCTTTAGTCCTGAGAAATTGCAAAGACAGTCGAGGTGTCGGTGAGTACAGTTTGATTCACCATCAAAAGCCGCTCCGAAACTGGGGGAGACATGACAGGAAGAGGTTTGGCAGACCCAAAGCCACAACAGACTCAGAAGACAAGTTTCTCAGAGTCAGCAGCTTGAGTGATAGGTGGCTAACAGGACAACACGTTCACAGCTTAACAATGGTGGTCGTAACCAAGTGTCAGTTTCAACTATGAATAGAAGACTTCGAGCTGCAGGTTGAGTTGCAGCGAGAAAGCCATTGCTGAGACGTTAGAATAATACACCATCGAGTAGGCGCAAGGATGGTTTGTCAGTGTGACATCAACTGTCAAGCGTGGGGGAGGAAGTGTGGTGGTCTGGGGCTGTTTCGCTGGATTCAGGGTTACAGAGTGAGAGCCACCCTGAACCAAAATGGCTACCGCAGCATTCTGCAGCGCTGTGCAGTATCCTCTGGTGTGCGCCTAGTTGGTCAGGGGATCATCCTGCAGCAAGATAATGTCCCAAAACTTGAGTCCAAGCTGTGCCAGAACTGCCTTAAACGGTAAGCTTGAAAACATGGAGCAGCCAGCACAGTCTCCAGACTTAAACCCCATCGAGGTGATCTGGGATGAACTGGGCAGAAGAGTGAAAGCAAAGCAATCTACAAGTGCCACACATTTATGGGAACATCTGTCAGTTCTTTTTAACATGAATCAATCAAATAATCAGATATAACACATGGCATCTCTACAACAGAAAGAAAGTCAGAACAGAACCAAGTGCACACTATATCTGGGATGATAGTGGGCAGATGGATGGTGGGGTCAAACACCAGAAACCACAAGTCTATAAGGAGTCACACATCTGCAACGCATAGAGATTTTGTGTGAAATGTTGTCCCACTCTTCCTGAAGGGATTGCAAAAGTTAGCTGACATTTAGAGAGAAAGCATCTCATTGTTGGACACGTGCATCCGAAGCATCACGCGGCAGATTGTCTCTCGTACCGTACTGTCAGAAATGATTTCTGAGATGACAAATGGTGGAGATGTGAGACAGAACCTGAAAGACAGTGTTTCCTGCCAGAAGTGTCAGAGCTGGCAACCCTGACTGGACGAGTTAAGTAGCTAAAGAGCATTATTCACCGACCTGAGCGTGTACATAAGGCGGTGGCAGTGTCACGTCCTGACTCATCTCCTGCTACAGCAACAGGAGACAGCTGTTCCTCCACCGTGGTATTTACAAAAAGAAAACATCCTAAGTTTTGTGAAAAAAAAAAGAAAAGAAAAGAAAAGAAATGGATCCTGGGCTATTCATATTCAAGGCTGTAACCTCAGACTCCCGGGGCTTCCAAAGCTACTGTTCTTTAAGTTTCATTGAAAACTCTCTCAATCACATGTGTAATTAAGTAATTATGAAGGTAAAACACAGCTGTTTTGGTTTCACCGCCAGTCCTACAACTGTTAAAATTCTGTTTTCTTATTCATAGAGAAGGTTAATGTATGTTGGAATATAATAGAATAGAATTATTTTTACTGATCCTCCATTGGTGGAAATTTGCATGCCACAGCAGCATCCAAAAATATAGAAAAGAAAGTACGGTGGTTAGCACCGTTGCCTCGCAGCAAGAAGGTCACCGGTTCCTGTCCCGGTGGGGGCACCGGGATCTTTCTGTGTGGAGTTTGCATGTTCTCCCTGTGCAGCGTGGGTTCTCTCCAGGTTCTCCAGCTTCCTCACACACAGTCTAAAACATGTTGAGGTTAATTGGTGATTCTAAATTGTCCGTAGGTGTGAATGTGAGTGTGCTTGGTTGTCTGTCTCTAAGTGTAGCCCTGTGATAGACTGGTGACCTGTCCAGGGTGTCTCCTGCCTTCACCCTGAGTCAGCTGGGATAGACTCCAGCCCCCCTAGTGAGGATTAAGCGGAGTATAGATAATGGATGGAACTACAAGGAGATAACAATAATTAAGTAACAAAATAAGTATGTTATTCTTGATGTTCTTCTAATAATTTGCAGATTAACACACAAGTTTGTCTGCAGGACATAGAGAGAGCTGCAAAGAACTGCTAACCTGTCCAGGATGTTTTTCCATTTGCATCTCAAACATCTTGTGAAAGCAGGAGGCAGTGCAGCAGGATGGAGTGGGACTGTGACTGATGATTATTTTTATTTGTTGACAATTATTTTCTCCATTAATTTATTAGTTGTTTGGTAAATAAAACCTCAACAAATGGTGAAAATGCCCATGAGTGTTTTCCAAAGACATCTTCAAATATCCTGTTTTGTTCACAACACAAAATATTCAGTTGACTGTCACAGAGGAGTGAAGAAACCAGGAAAATAATCATTTAAAGAGGCTGGAATCAGAGAGTTTTGAGCTTTTTCCCCTAAAAAAAAAAATTTTTTTAAAAATTCTTAAACCAATTCATCGACTTGTCAGAGTAACTGGGGATTAATTAAACAGTTGACAACTACTAGATTAACCGTTGCAGCTCTCGGTGGGGGTAACTCAAATTAATTTGTAACAGCTCAGATTGTGACAAAGAATAAACAGAATTATGAAGAAAATCATATGCAAGTTATATTTTAAATAGTCATAGTATTTTCCTTTCTTATGTGCGTTTCTTTTTGTGGTCTAACTGTTGCCCGACTGTGCTGACAGTGCACCTACACAGCTGAGGAGTACCAGGCCGTGCACAACGCTCTGCGACAGAAGCTGGGACCAGAGTACATCAGTACCAGAGTGGCTGGTGGAGGACAAAGGGCAAGTCTTTGTTTTTCTCTCTCATATTTCTCTCCAGCTGTGCCGAGAATTTAAAGCCCCCCTCCGTCACTCTGAAATGTGTTTGAGCTTCACTGTACAGAATGAAAACACATCTGAGTGTCTTTATTATTTTTATGTAATTATCCTCATGCATATTTATGATTGTAATCCACAGCGATAACAACTTTACTGCATGATCAGAAATTGGCCTTTATTTTGCTAATGTCTAAATCAAGAGTTGCACAGGATGTAAGTCTGTCTGTCTGATCTCAACAGGTGTGTTATATTGAAGGGCATCGTGTCATCAGTCTAGCCAATGAGATGTTTGGATACAACGGCTGGTCTCATTCTATTTCCCAGCAGAACGTTGGTATGACGTATTTCAACTCTTCTTGGTTTTGACGTCATGCAATCACACTAACAAGTTCTGTGCTTTTGTTTTCAGACTTTGTCGACCTCATAAATGGGAGGTTTTACGTCGGAGTCAGCGCGTTTGTCAAAGTGCAGCTGAAGGTTGGACGGACAGACATCTTTGTTTTTATTTTCCTGACAGCCGTATGAATTTGTGTAACAAGTGCTTCTCCTCCAGGACGGTGCGTTTCACGAGGACGTCGGCTACGGAGTCAGCGAAGGACTGAAGTCTAAAGCTCTGTCGCTGGAAAAGGCGAGGAAGGAGGCTGTAACCGATGGCATGAAGAGAGCGCTGAAGTACTGGAGTTTACTTATTAACTCTGATTAGATTGATGATGTTTTAATAAGTAAAAATGTATTCTGTAATTCTTTTTTCTTTTCAGATGTTTTGGTAATGCTCTGGGAAACTGCATCCTGAACAAAGAATACCTCCTCGCCATTAACAAAATCCCCAAACAGGTCAGAAACAACCCAAAGTATAAGATTATGTCATTTATTTTGAACCTTTTTGATCTGATAATTGTTGGGAAGCTGAATCTTGTCACGTTTCTTCTACACAAAGCCTCCTCCTGCTCTGGACCCGGCCCAAACTAAGCGCTCTGATGGCGAACCATCAGTGGAGAAGGCCCGGTTCTCTAGTCTGGTCCGGGACGACAATCTTGCATCTGCTGCAGGTCCTGCAAGGATACCGCTGGAGCCCCGGGTCATCAACCAGAACCATTCAGAGGTTCATACTCCTGATGCCGCTGGTCCGTCCCTCCACAGGAAGAGTGAAAACGGCAGCTCCAGGTGTGGTTTCAGTGTGTGAAGCTTCCTCGTCTCTTTTGAAAGTGTTTATCATCTCCAGTCACATTTCCGTCTTCCCTCTTCAAAGGTCCGCTGTGGACTCGATGGATGCTTTTGGGTCTGAAGCGCACACGGACCCCAAACAGCTGAGAAAATTGCGGCAACAGCAGCTTCAGCAGAAGTTCAGGAGAGAGATGGAGGCCAAGAAGCTGCAACAGAAACAGGATGAGACGAAATCCGAGGAGGCAGAGGTTCCTATTGGACGAGGATCCAGCGGAGGTAAAATACATCAGAGTGGTTTCTTAGTTTAAAGCAGCTGCCTCATATCACTGTGCTGTCTTCAGGTTTACTTTACTAAAGAGTAAAAACTCTCCTGTTGGTGTTTTTTAACCAATAATTATCTCCTTCACACCTCAGCAACATCATCACATCGTGAGGTTTCTGCTTTGATGGAAAAGAGAGCCATCAATATAATCCCACAAAAATAATGAAATGTCCAAATCACTTGTAACTGTTTCATTTAGTTACAGCTGACAAATGTCAAATTTGACATGAAGGGCCAAAATATTAAAATGATTTCCTTAAAATAAGTGTAAAAAAAAAAAAAAAAGAGTTCATGTCTTGTGATCTGATTTGACCTCCAGGCTGGTAGTTTGAGACAACTGGTTTGAAGTGTGTTTTTATTCTTAGTTTTTAATGGTGAACTTAAGTTTTTCTCTGGTGTTTCCGTTTCTCAGGGTCCTCCGGCGAAGGTGGTGCAGTGTTCAGCGACGGCAACGCGGCTGAAGACAGGAAGCTCAGCAGCAGAGATGTGTGTTTGACAGGTGCTATAAACAACCACATTCACACATACACAGACTTTGACTGTGGCTTAGATCTAACTCGTAGTCAGACTTTAGATAGATTAAAAATGTTTCTGTTGCACAAAGCTATTTATCCCTTGACTGTCTTAAACTGGAGTAATTTAGACTTTTTCAAACCAGAATCCATGGTTGTCCAAACAACTGCATTAAAGCTCCCTTCACAGTTTTATATTAACAGGATATTTTAGTGGGAAAGTTTGATCTTTAGCAAACCATAATTGTCTTTCCCTTTAATCAGCAGGTGTCACTGAGTGTTGTCATGGAATAAAGTCTTAGTTAGCCTGGGAGTCTGGTGGCTAACTCAGGCTTAAAATAAGCAAGGGCCCTTTTTGTGAAACTCACATTACTCTAGTATAAAAGCTCATTTTACACCCATCTAACGCTGCCCCCCTTTTCTGTCTTTGTCTCCCCGTGCAGATGATCCTGAACTCTGGGATTTCACTCTAGATTCGATCGAGGAGCTGGACGTCCCCGCGGGCGGCCCTCCACCCAGAGCCTTCAGGCCCAGCACACCCGGGAGTCACAAGATGCAGACGCGCAGCAAGACTCCTCAGAGACCCCCGAGCAGACCTTCAGAGGCCCCGTCGTACAGCAGAGGACACGACCAGGCTCAGCACAGATCCCAGCACCACAACCAGTATCAGCAGAGACCAGGTGAGCTGTCACTGTCACTCAGTGAGTGAAGTTAAGGTGGATTTCTGTGGGCTTAACTTTGTTTTTGCTTCTCCAACCTGCAGGTGAAGCCTCCAGTCCGTACAGACAAGGACAGTACATGAAGAAACGCAGACTGGACACTTAAGACGCTGTTCAATCAGCTCTGTCTAGAATCCAGCCGAATGATTTTTATTTATTTTAGTCTGTACATTTAAATTCATATTACATTGACTTGCTGCTATGTATAATATTTGGAGGGATGTCGATAAATGTCTTCTGGTTTTGTGAAAGTAAAAACAAAACCAAAGAAGTGAGCGAGCTACAGTTACGTAGTGAATCAAAGAAAACTAGTCTTCATATTGAGGTTTTCAGTTTGTTTGAATAAAATTCTATCAGAAAACATTGTTATTGTTCAATAAATAAATCCAAATAATGCAGTACACCTGGTTCAAACTATTGTTTTTTGTTGACAAATACCCCAATGAGCACTTTTAATTGATATTATTTTTATTTGTTTTTACAATTTGTACAATGTGAAAAACATACACAGAAAAAACAGACACTGAATCACAGAAAGTCAGTAAGGAGGGATCGGAAATAAGAGTACAACTGCGTCAGTAGCCTTAAACAGTACTGTGTAGAGAGGTCTGTGATAATTACTGATAATAGCTTAGTAGCACATGGATCGTAAGATTCGTTGTGAACTTGTGCTGTACAGTGGCCAGTTGTGAGATGGATGTCGTTTGTAAGATTAAAACACCAGTGAAGCCGGCATGCAGAACTCATACGCTGATAGTGTGGTACTGAAGTTGTGCCTGTGATATTGATGAATGGCAACTGAACAGATCAACACTTGTCGCAGGAAGGCAAAGAATTAAAAAAAAACAAAAACATAAACAGTCTCTAATATTCCAATATCAAAAACATTGAAGTCGGCAACAACCCTCATCAGCATGCAAATGTTTCCAATACCCCTCAGTCCCTATAAAACTTTAAACATTGCATATTCTGCATTGCAGTAACTTATTTTTTTCTCTAGAGAAGTTAAACTATTCATTCAATCTACGAGCAGGCGAAAGAGTCACGACGACAGCATGGCACTCGTGTGAGGTGGTGAGAGAAGTCGAGTCAGCATGACAGCTTGGAAACCTTTGTACAGCTCACTTGCTGCCTGAACAAGTGCTTCTATGAACTAGTTTAATGATAAATCCACAAAAACAAATGTCAGCCAAATCCATGTTCACATGAGCCAAATATAAACACACAGCTGATTGCACAACCAACGCAAACGTAACTGTAGAGAGAAAACAAACGGTTTTCCGCTTTACTCCGTGTGCTCTTTGTTCTGCGCGTGGCGTCTGTTTTCGGCGTCGCATGCTCTGAACTGGCCGTGTCGGGTGGTGTGTTCTGCGTCGTGTTCGGTTAAATGGTTTTCTGCGGTACGGTTACAGCTACAGGACTAGATGAATCTGGAACTTGTCATTAGTGAGGATGCAAGGCACTAAAGTGTTCCTCATGTTTACAGGTTAGAGTGCATGTGCATTTAACGTGGGTCACCACAAGCATACTCTAGTGACTGAGCATTATGTGAAAGCATTTACCTCACATTAACATATTTACAACAAAATAGAAAAAAGGAGGAAGGGGGGGCGGGGGGGGGCAGGGCAGTCATAGATAGCAGAGCTTAATAAACTGCAGGATTATTCCTGCATGGTGGGTAGGATACCAATAACAACAACAACCCTGCAATTGCACTTTTTATATTCCTTTAACTACATGTTGTTTAACAACCTTTAATAGTAATTACAGTGAAACAACATCAAAATCTGATGGCTGAATACAGGTCCATAAAGAACATTGTTGTTTGTTTTATTAAATATACGCATACAAAAACAGACCACAGAAGGAGAGAACCCCAGACACTTGTGATTTGAGAGGTCACAGATAAATGTTATGGGTAGAAATATTTTTGATGCGACAGGACTTCACTGACAACCTGTTCATCGGTGTAAACGACTGGGAGAAGTGGGACGCTCTCCACAGAGTCTGAAATCTTCCTCAAATACTATGCTAAAAAATAAAAACTGCTCAATTTTCAAGATGATATGAGAAGCAGATTGCGAACTGTCCACATGTCACAGTTCAGCACAAAGTGAAGTGGTTTCATGTGTCCATTTGGGAGAAAAACACTAAAACCAAAAACAAAAATAGACAAACAACTTATCACCCTGCAAACACCCTCTACTCAGCTCGTGATCTACAGCAGCATCACCTCACCAGTTCCAAACTCTGAATGGCGGTCAACACCAGTTTCTTCGTGTGGCAGATCCACTGGCTTACATGTCAGATGTGAAGAATAAATCAGTAATAATAATAATCTGTATGATAGACAACTCAAATCACAATGACACCAGACTCTCACGGAGACATAAATATGTTAAATGTAGAATCATAACCCAGTGAAGAAAATTCTATGTACAGAGCCAATGTTTTAAATGTGTTTGGGGATTAAGGCCACAGTTACAAGGGACTGTTTATCTACTTTACCATTATTGCCACAGGGATGTATTCATACTGCAACCCTACCCATTCTCCTGCCTAACTTACAAAGTCTTTCTTCCGCTAACTCGACCAGTCACTGCTCCATGTAGGACAAACCAACGTCCCACTCTTCTGTGTCACTTCCTGTACACTCACATTCTCCCCTCGCTCACTGAGACCACTCGACCTAACCTCCCATCCCAAGTCACTCAAGCTGGTTAATGTTTAGTCAGTGTGTGTGTGTGTGTGTGTGTGCATGCATGTCTGCGGTGTATTACTTCAACTGTCTTCAGTCCCAGCTTGGCTTAAAGTCCAGACCAGTAAGAATTTTGAACCACAGTCCCTCCCTAACTCTCCCCCCTTCAAAGGAATGACGATATTGCAACGTCTGCACTCGAAAGACATCTTTGGCTGCTGTTGGTTCTGCCTTTGGGTCGACACAACCAACCGACTCGTCACAGCTCGTTTCCACAGCTAATGGCAGGCTAAGTGTGAGACTTTTTGTGCTGTGGATGTGTATTGCACTCTCCCTCCAATTGCCAGGCAGATTTCCGTTCTGCCCCAGAGGACTTGAACCACACAGGTCAACTGTATTACAGAAATAACACATAATATTAAAAGTTGAAATAAAATGCACAATACCAAGCCAGCTAACCAGCAAAACTGCAAAGAGGGGTCGTGGTTGTCGATCAACGACCTCTCTGCCCTGTGTGGCCCTCCATCTCAGCCTGGACCGGGGCTCAGACTGGGCTACGTGGGCCTCAAGTTGGACCCTCCGGGGCTGACTGATTTCTGGGGGGCTGATGTAGTTCCCATGTGGTAGCCTTGGTGCAGGGGTGCAGAGGCTGTCGTAGGCGGCTGGTACTGAGTCAGCGGCTGTGCCGGGTTAAGCATGCTGACCTGGCATGTGCCTGTGGGTCCTGCCCACTGGGGAGCACTGTACGGGGCTGAGGCGTATCCGAAACTCTGGGCAACTGGGCCCAGAGAGCCTTTACGGGGCCCCAGGGAGACGGAGGGATTGGCTGGGTTGGGGAGGTGAGTGCCGGTGGTGGACGTGGAGTTGGAGGGCGTGGGAAGTGTCGGGCAGAGGTAGCCTGGAGCGGAAAATTTACGTCCCATGTTGGCCGGAGGGATAATCTGTGTTTAGAAAAAATAAAATAAAATGTGGGTTACTATGGAGTATAAAGGAATATTACAAAATGTAAGCATCATATATGGACATGCAGTCAAACACAACTTCTATATTAAAAGAAAACTGAATGCCTACATCATGTCCTAGGGCTGCCTGTGCTCCAGTTTTAGGACCTCTCTTGCACTGGGAGAGGCTGATGGCATCTCTGGCCCAGTTATCCACCAGCTTGTGCAGGTCATCAGTAAAGGTGCCCTTGCCCTTCTGGGTGTGAGAGGCAGGAGCAGTGAGTCCAGAGGCCTGGGAAAGCGAAGTAGAGTGGCTCTGGCAGTGGCCTGAACCATTTGTGGAGCTGGTCCCACTTGATCCTGGAAACACAGACAAGATGGGTGAGAAAGTGAACTAGGAAACAAATCCATTGCAGCAGCTCACCATGACAACATGCGCTTGCACGTACCTGTGGAGCAAGTACTGAGGCTCGGCATGGATGGAGAGGATGTGAGCTGCGGTATGGACGACCTGCCTGCTGCTTGAAATGCCTCTGCTGCAGTTTCTGAGGCCTCTGTTGCTGAGTGTGAGCTTTGTTTAGGAGGGGACTCTGAACCATGACTCTGAGGCGAGGCTAGGGATCACACACATGATCAGAATAAAAGATTAAAAAAACTAAACATTTAAGCAGAGGATACTTAGATGTTTGACAAAATATGTACATACACCAACAACTGTGGTACTGACATCGTGGTAAATATTTTTCCAAGTAAATCCAGCTCTTCATTCCTACCTGAGTGTATGGGGCTGGGCTGTCCACTATTGCGAGCAGATTTGTGGCCTTTGCTTTTGAGCCTACGTCGACCTCCAGCCATGGCAACAGCAGGGGAGAGGACAGAAGGGGGAGGAGGTTTTCCCATCCGCGTGAACAGGGCCTCGATCTCCTCTTTCTGACGTGTCTGCAAAGCCTGAATCTCCATCATGTGTCTGTGAGAAGAAAGGCAGAAGAACAGTTATAGTTCTATTGAGCTGTAAAGGAGTAAATAGTGTAAAATAGGACTGTAAATATGTACTTTTCTCTCAGACGGCTGATTTCTTTCTGCAAGGCTTCATCCTCCTTCTCTGAGTCATCGTCATTGTCACTACTATAATGGGCATGTGTGTTCTGGGGGTCAGAGGTCGAGGACGAGGGTCCGTTCTGGATACTGGAGCCGTGTGACAGACTGGGGCTTGCTGCTGGAGCAGGGGTCACTGCGGAAAATTAAATACATGATGAATTAGAATGGGTGAACTTCTAATATTTAAAACGTACCTTAAACATCTGTTTTCTGTGCCCTGGCAATATTTGTTTCAGGCATATTTATTGACCAAATCCAAAGAATATCTTCTAGTGTGATTAAAACATAATGGATTTCCAAGCTTAATAGCTACACAGATACCCCCCACTGCTCCCACTAAAAACTCCCACAGCAGCTTGTGCAACAGTATGCATTTAAAAACAGTGAAGGAAAAAGAAAGAAATGCTTCCACAGAGTCTGTGATTTTCTTTAAAGACACCTCAGAGGGTATTATCCCATTTATACAAAAACAGTTCAGCTAAGTGATAGCAGTGAAAGAGCTCATAAGACAGTGTAAATAAGGAACTTGAATGTTTCTCAGTCCAGTGGGAGGAGGACTTTACACTAGTTCATCAGAGCTGGCTTCTGTTAATTTGTTGTGAACCTGCTACACACCTGTGACGGAAAATCGGCCCACTTTAGCGCCAGCGTCTGGCTGAGATGTGGCGTTGTTGCTCGCGGAAACTTGGAAGCGCCCAATAGTGGTGGACTGACTGGCAGGACCGACCGAATGAGATGAGGCTCCATTTATAGAATCAGTTTGACAGACTCCTTTGGACAGAGTGGATGATCGGTGGAGGGTATTTTCTGGACTCGAGGGGGAAGAGGACGATGACGAAGAAGATGACGAAGAGGAAGTCGAGGACGGCGTAAGAGAAGAAGAGGAAACGACACTGGAGGGATCTGGCACACTGCTGGACGCACCATCAGTGGCAACAGACACCTGAGAGAGAGACGAGAGAGATCATGTTAATGAGATGAGCCCGAGGCTTAAGAGGTTTAACCATTTAAAACGGGATTGACCGTCTTCACTCTAAGCTTCGACGAAAACTCACTTGGAAACGTCCGAGAGTGAAACCTGCTGCTGGAGGCTGGGCTGTGCTACCTCCTTGAACAGTCTCTGGACTCAGAGCTCTCCTCAACTGGGCGTCCAAATTACCCAGAGGTTGCTGTGACTGTGGGACACAAAAACAGGATATAAGGACCAATCGAACAGTACATTAGTTCACTTACACCAGATAAAAACCTACAGAAATTAATGGGGCTAGTAGTATAGCAGGGACAATGTAGAGCTCACCTGGTTTGGTCCAGGAAAAGGGGGCACAAGGTCAGAAGGGGGTGTAGCAGCTTGGTCAAAACCAGTAGGTAAAGTCTAAATGATAGAACAAAAACACATATGTCAATATGTAATTATATTACCACAGTCAACAGCATGCATGACTTATTTTTGGATGGAAACTTCACTAACTTGTGCCCTGGGCTTAGTTGGAGGGGTCTGGGCGTGTCCTGCCGGGGTGACTCCCTGTCCTGGGGTGGTTGTGGGGCCCAGGACACTCGGTGCCCCAGAGGTGAGAGGAAGGTTAGATGGTGGCACTATGGCGGATCCAGGTGGAGGGGAAGAAGTCCCAGCAGGAGGAGAGGAGGTCCCCGTGTTCTGACTGGGATCCGCTGATGCTGAGGAGGCAGAGCTCTGATCTTTGAAGAGGGACCGTAGCTTCTTATCTAGAGCTTGGATGTCATCTCTGCCAGCGTTCTTGGTCTGGAGCTCGGCCCCCTCTGCCTCCACTGGCTGTGGCTGGACCTGGCTCTGACTGGGAGGTGCGGGCTGAGCAGAAATGGGTTGGGAGGTCGTGTGCTGTTGCGCATGGTTGGATGAATTCATAGGCTGAGAGGACGTAACACCGCTATTAAACGGCTGCTGCTCTGAAGTGGAGACAGTTCCAGCACTACTGGACGTACCACCAGAAACAGAACTACTGCTCAGCTGAGGCCCAGGTGCTGCAGGGACGGACGTCTGCGTTGATGGAGGAGAAATGTTGGACGATGAGGGAGGGATGCTAGCAGCTGCTGGAAGCTGTGAGGGGGCTGTTTCATGGGAAGTCTGGGGTGGTGGACTGGGATCACTGGTGACGGACTTGGACTGAAGAGATGAAGGTGGAGGGGAAACTCTCCCCGCCGAGGAAGGAGGTGAGGATGCTGCAGTAGATGTGAGAGACCCACTAGGAAAAGTCGTGCTAGTGGTGGACGCTACAGTTTCTGGAGGAGTCAGGCTATTGTTAGAGTTTGGGCCAGCCTCAGTGGGCGGGACAGTGCCTGGTTCCAGCTCAGCAGTAGGGAGATCAATGGTGTTGCCTCTCTCTACATGAGTCTGCTTCATTTTACTGAAAGCTTGCTGGAGAATCCCAGATGGAGCAGAGAGAGAAAGGCCCAATGTCATCTGGGGAGCTAGAGAAAAGGTAGAAAGGTGAAGTTATATAGATGAAATTTATAGGACAGAAAATGTGGGCTTAAAAAACAAAAAGTAATTTTCTCCTACCTGTAGCAGGTTCATCTCCAAAGGAGGTATTAGCAGAGGAACCTCCAAAGAACTGTTCTTTAAGACGAGACTCTGGCACTGGACTGACTATGAACCTTCGTCCTGCTGAATGCACCACTTGAGCCGTAGTGCTGGGAGAAATACCTGAGCAATAAGGGAAAGCCAACTGTAAGTGGGAATTCACAAACACAGACAAATCTAGGCTTAAGTACTGTATTTTCAGCTAAAGTTTCTTCACCTGGCAGCATGGGGACAGACAGCTCGGGCTGTTGTTGATCACTCATCTGCAAAAGAGACAAAAGTGAAGATATTAACATCTTTATGTTAAGTAGGAGAGGATGGGCATTTGGCTACTAAAGTGATGTGTAGTAAAGTAATACCTGGGGAAAGCCTTCCTTTATGCCCTCTCCTTTCTCATCAGCCATTTCTATGACTTCACGGACCTGCTCGATGAAGGACTCTCTCTCACTCTCCAGGATGAACTCACTTTCAACCTGAAACACAAAGCAAAAGAAGTTCAGCTGCTGTGACTAAAACAACATATACTGTGTGAAAGTGTCACAGAAAGGCTTCTTGTTTGTGACGGTCGCTGGTTGAGGGCAGTAACATCAGGGCAGTATCTGTTCTTTGATAGTGTTTTTTGTTCAGTGGATGTTTAATGCTTTTTCAGTGGGATGTTGTGAATAGTAGCCATACAAAAGCATATACTGTGTTTACATGGTGGTAAATATGCTGGAACATTCAACATATCTAATTTTCGACATGTTTAGTGACAAAAACTAAAGAACCACTACTACCATGATCTGTGCGATCTCTTCTGGGTTATCGCCATCAAGGTCAAATCTGAAGGTCACCATCTTCCTGTTGTGCGTTTCCAGCTGGCACTCGGCTACTCTGTCGCCCACATTAGAGATCTGAAAAAGATTGATTTATGTTAAAATTATTTAGCGACAGAGAGCTTAAAGAAGAGTATGAAAGGACTCATCGGATCAAATGCGTACACTCAGAACATTCAGTTTGGCCTTTGTGGTCTTCTCGTGGCGGGAGCGGCTGCGTACGGACCGCCGCTGGTGACGCTTCAGCGAGCGGCCCTCATGTCGACCTCCTGATGTAGAACTTCCATCATTACCGTCACTGAGACCTGAAGCTGCATCCGACAGGCAGCTGAAAGAGACACAAATCCATAGAAGTCACGTACTGTCTGACGCTTTTTAAATCTGTATGTTACTGTTTACTGTCATGCTCTAAGACAAACAAGTTAAATTCATTGTATGCAAAAACCTGCTTGGCAATAAGAGAGTTTCTGATTCTGATTGTGTTCATGAAACTGGACTTTTAAAAAATAACTTCCATCTTACCTGTCGGCAGAAGGTGGCGCTAGTACTGAGGACCCTGCTGGCTGATCCACTGGTGCTGACTGAGGAATACTCACAGGAGCCTGAAACAGCATTTTCAGATATCAAGCATTTCATCTTAACAGCAGATTTCTACATCAAAATCCAAACTGTTAGAATATTTCACAAAGCTTTAGGGGTCTAGACCGTAAACTGCACACAGCCTTCTCATGTATTTGATTACATTTTGATCATTAATGCTGACCAACTTTTTACGAAAATGTATTGGTTTAAAGCAGACCATCCACCAGGTGGAGCTGTTTAATCTGGTGAAATATAAAACAGGCAGAGGCGCCATTATTCAGCTCTGAGGCGAAGTGTAAATACTGTGGTGCAATAGCGTTTTTTTAAATTAAATTTTCTTTACAATGCAAATCATTGTCTCGGTTGCTCTTACATGGAAATTAGCTCTGTTTATATAGGATACAGCTGTCCTGCCAAATCCAGTTTAAGCCCTGCAGGTAGTTACAATACTGTGACATTTACAACTACAATAAAATGTCTTGTGTTGACGACATGCCTCAACAGATTTTATCTACTGGGATGCTGTCGACATGGTGGGTTTTCAGCAAAGCAGCTTTTAGCATGTAAAGTGTTCCCTTTTAGCTTTTCAGAACATCAATTTGTAATGTTTACATTGCTTTTGGTCCATTTTAACAGTCAATGAAACAGTTCTATACTTGTACAGTTTAGTAGATATTATGGTTCATTCTTGTAATAACTATGGGTGAAATAAATGTAGATGAAGTAGTGCCCTCCTTAAGTTGATATGCTTACTGGTACTCTAATAGAATTTACAAGAATTATTTACATGAATACTTTAAGTGTGCACCCTTAAATATTCTTCAAGGACGACTGTACACATACTTCAAGGAGCAAGAACCATTTAAGGAGTGAACCAAATGCTTCACACCTGACCCACATACACCCACCCACACAAATTTGTTTTGTGCTCTGTAGAGTACCTGCAGAATAGAGAGGCATGAAGCCTGATAGAGGAAGTATAGGTGCTCTGCGTTGAGTGGAGGAGACAGGATAGGAGGACTTGGATCACTGGTCCAAGACTGAGTCATGCAAGAATAAGAAGCATGCAGGAAGGAAAAGTGGAAGAAAAAAAAGGGTACAGTCATGGTAATGAGAGTTGTTTATCAAGAGAAAAGAAAGAAAACATGCAAACAAAAATGGACAGCATGACATTCATACTGTAGTATGGTTCAGCAAAACAGGGGAATTAGTGAGTTAAACACCTATATATGGCAGCATATGTGTTAAAGCAACATAAAAGACACTGCATGTTAGGTGTGAGGAGGGGAGGTATGTGTGTCACCTGTAGCTGCTGAGCTCCAGGCTGTGCTTGTGGTAGAGCAGAGCTCTGAAGAATACTGCTGCTCTCTGGCTGTTGCTGGGGGAGAGACGACTGAGAGGACGGGGGTAAGATCACTTGCTGGGAGGGAATCTACAAGAATAGAAAGATGGAGGGGCAGAAACAAGAGCAAAGTTGAATAAGCAGGAAGTTGAGATAAACACTGACACATGACATTTATAATGGCATCTATGGTGCTTCCTGAAAATCTGGTTTCTTTCAAATCTAAATCTTTCAGAGAATTACTTTGGCTCTAATCCAAAACCACGTGAACTTACCTGTTTAATAACACAGCTCCACAAATCATACGGTTTATGCATTTCCCATTATGGGGTGTCAAGGTGTTGATTAGTTGACATTTAATGTCAACTCGATAGTGACTATTAGTGACTTATAAACTGCACGTCAATCCACACTGCTTGCAGTATTTTTTTCTGGATACCATAAAACACTGCTTGAAGTCTTGTATAACTAAGCAGAAACTTACCAGGGCCTGCTATAGAGATTTATATAAACAAAAAGTCTGCTTTGTTTTTCAGACACTGTGGGTGTATTTAAGAGTTGGAGCAGGAAAATGGGACATTTTATCTACCTGAGGGGGGAGCGATGGTTGGTAGTAAACTCCGTACTATAAGAAACGAAACATAACACAGGGTAAGAGTAGGAAACTTGAGAAGAAAAAGAAAAGAAAAGAAACCTATGGAGGAAAAAAAACAGACTCAGGATTGTGAGTGCTGCTTACAACACAGCTGCCTGAACCGGTGAATGTAGGCTTTAAAGATTAACTTAACACCATGTGAAAATCATGTTTTTGCTGACTTTGAGTGGTTGAAGTTCAGATTTGCTGCAGTGATACAAAAGTGTACTCAGGGTGTGTTCAGCACAACCTGATATTGCTATTAGTTGTGTTTTTACTTGAGGTCAGTGAAACAGTTCTCAGCTGGTGTGAAGTCACCCTTCAAAGACACTAAGATGTGCAGGACAAGATCTACCTGTGGAGGTGCTCCTGGAACAGACTGGTTGGTGGGTGCAACAGGAACAACTTCAGGCTGGACACCCTGCATCTGGGGTTGAACCTAATGCACCACAGAGATAAAGCGACAGCACATGTGGTGAAAATTTGACAAAGAAGATAGCAAACTGATTAAATTGCATGCGCAGAGGAGCATAGGGGCACGTGTAGTGCAGCAGTAATGACCTCGGCTGGGCAAAACTGAGACCCCTAACTTCAAGCCTGAACACAGCTGGCCATGTTTGTGAGTGGAATGTATGATTCTCATCACATCACAAGCAACTTCTACAAGCTGACTGCATCTATTGGTTGTCTACAGTACTGTCCCATGGCCAGAAGTAGATTAAACAGCGACAAAGACTGCAGTAAAGAGGTAATCAGGCAAATGGGGGCCAAAATCCACAAATATAAATAGAAACTTGGTCTGTGGAGTTTTGTAATACGCAATTAATTCTAAATAAAATATTCCAGGGAGAATTTATCCAAACATAAGATGATGCCCTATTTCCTCACCACTGACAGCTGCTGCTGCTGTGGTTGATCATTTTGTGTCTGCAGGGATGATGCCTGGGGCTGGAGGTGCTGACTGGGAGGAGAGCTGTAGGATACTCCAGGCTGAGGAGGCTGGGCCTCAGGAAGGATGGTGGAACCAGGTAGTTTATCTCCCATGTGACTGACTGTAAGAGAGAGAGGCAAGAAAATAAATTCATGAGAAAATTCTAAAACTAATCCAGTGGGTTGTCATGCAGCTGACTGTGCTTGATGCATACCTCCTCCAGTGTGCTGCAGCTGTTGGTGTTGGTGTTGGTCAGCCTCAGGCTCCTCTGACTCTGGCTGGATGGCAGCTCCACTTGGACCCTGAAGTGGGACTGGGACTTGCCCTATTGACTGGGGGACATAAGGGGCCCCCTGCGTCATGCCAGTGAGTTGTGGTTGTGGAGTGTTGTAGTTGGAGCCCTGAAGGCTCTGCTGAGATGCTGGTTGGGCAGGCATCTGTGTGCTGTGTTGGGTAGGCTGTGGAGGGACATAAGAAGCAGGCTGTGGCACTGGCTGTGACTGAGACACCTCCATGCTAGGCTGTTGGCCTGGTTGTTGTGCTGGCAGTGACTGGTTCTGTAGTTCTTCCTCTAGCCTTCTCTTCTCTTGATCTTCTCTGACCTTCAAGACAATCAACAGAAATTGTGTTTAAATAAAAAAAGCAGCCCTAAAGGAAAACGTGTGAACATCAAAGCACAATTCTGTACATCCTGTGAAAGAGGTAAGATTTCAAGCAAATCATCCAAGCAAAGAGTAAATATAGATAACATTAGATGCACTGTCATGAGCAGACACACCTGCTGACGTTGAGCCCTCTTGCGACTGATTAGAGACACTCTGTCCTTTATGGCCTTTGCAATGGTCTTGTGGTCACCTTCATACACATAACCAGACTCAACCTACGGCACAAAGACATGACATGCAATTAAGCGATGAACACTTCAAAGCCTGTGGCAATAACCCTTCTCTATGTTTGTCATGCAGTGATCTGACTAAATCAGATTAACGCAATTAAAAGTTCAATTCACCATTTCCTGAGCCACATCCTCTGGGACATCTTTGTTGAGGTCAAACGAAAACTCAATAGCTTCATTGTCTTTGTACTTCCCCTTTAGCTTTTTTATATCTTCAATTCTCAGCCACAACTTAATAGCCTGCATCTCTCCATCGTCCTCTTCTGCCAGCTCCACACGCACGCCTGTATCTTCCTGGAAGAAGGCATGGTTCAGAAGGTCCTTGATTGAGTACCTGAAGAAATTGGGGAAAAAAGCAGTGAGCAAAAAAGATCAAACGGTAGAGATACACTACCCTAGACTTGATAAATGTGTCATTCTTTAGAGACCTCTCATCCTTGTTTTGGCGAATACATCCCTCGATGATCTCCTTCACTTCAGGAATGGCCACCTTGTCGAAGCTGCCTGGCTTCACCCCCTAAAGGAAACACAGATTTCAGAATGAGAATGGCTCTCTTAACTTTTTCTTATTCTGGGTAATTACCTCACACCTTGTTTTCTCAGGGACTGTACATTAAAACCACAAAAACAGTTATCATATCCCAGAGGACTGACAACTGACAACCTTAAAATAACTTCCTCTTTAATTTTGTTTGTCAAATACGTTAAAAGGAAGGATGGCAAGCTTGCTGCCAAACCTGCACTCTGGGCACATTAGTGTGTAATATGGTTTGAGGTTTGTAATACTTAAATTACCACGTCTCCGTCCTCAGAATTTATGTATGAAAATATTTTTTAATTTAAAAAAGTTTGACTACCAGGTACAATATGTCCCCTACACCACTAAAAGGAAATTCTTTGTGTATGTGTAATGCAACCTTTAAGTTTCCACATCACACTGGTTGCTTACTAGACTTGAATTCACTTCCAAATTAGTTGTAATTTCACTATTCCTGTTTGCGTGTTCACTTCCCTTTAAACTCAGATTTTAGGGGATCTCTGGGAAACATTCCACTTTCTTAAGAAGAATCTGAAAACAGACCTTCCAGTCTCAAAGTCAGCACATGCTCCATTTTGTTCAGTGAAGGTCAAACATCTAAGAGCAGCAGTATTGACCAAAACACATTTTTGAGTGGAAGGGGATGATAAGGGTTTCAGAATGTCAGATGGTGGGAAAAGGAGGGCATAAAACGACAAAGGATGGCTGATGAGAGGTGAGCCAATAGCGAAAGGAAAGTGCTTACTGCAACAAGAAAATGGAGGACTGGCTGAGAACAAAACAGTTGAGCTAAATGACAGAAGAGGAATAACAGCCCATCTCCCAAAGGAATACTACAGTAACATCAGAGCATGTGACACTATCTAAATGTAGGCTCAACAACCCCAATAGCACTTTATATCTTAACTGAGTCAACTGTCTTTGTACTCTGCAGCATGAGCCATCGGTGGCTCATAAAAGTGAGCTAAAAAACACAACACTTAACAGCGGGGCACATTGGTTTTTAAATCCTCTGTTCAGTCACGTGGCTTCAGACTCCAGCTCAATTTGCATTTTACTGTTAAAGATAAACTGAAGGTATTGATATAGATTTAAAAGCACGTTTTGTAGATAACATTCTTGGAACAGGTTCAACCTCTTTATCTGTGAGACTCTTGAATGAATCATATAGGTGACTATGCATTGCAAAAGAACGCCGCTATGAATCATATGAGTCAAGCTAAAAATATGAGTCTTTCTTTCACAGATACTGCCCTTCTGACATCATTATGAGACTGAACTATTAGTCGTTAAAGCAGCAGGTTTGCGCTTGTTCGGGATCTTTTAAATCATCCATGCGTTATGTTGATATGCTTACATTCGCTATAACTCAGAAGGAAAGAGAGAGAGAGAGAGAGAGAGAGAAAAAAAAACTGTATGAAGTAAAGCAAACAGGGCTTGTTGGTATAAAGAACATGCTTTGTCTTTCTAAATGTGTGGGTTCTTCAAACAGAACAGCAGAGAATCATCTGGGACATTTAGGAATGCATGAGGAGAGGATAAAATATGTAATATAAGCTAAAGAGGTGTCAGCACGAATAAATAATGAATCCAGAATTGGACACTAGCCTTCGTGGCACATAGGAAGAGGTGAAGGCAGGGCAGAAGGGTGACATGGTGGGTTGAAAAGAACACTTACGCTGGTAACTCTGCGGTAGATCTGTGCAGCGTTCTGGCACTCTGAGTAAGGGTACTCTGAGGTGGCCATCTCCAGCATGCACATTCCAAAGGCATACACATCCACTGACTCGTCGTACTTCTCCTCATACATCTCAGGCGCCATGAACTCAGGGGTACCTTAAATCAAAACAACCATTCAGAACTCTCGAACTCCCTTACTGATTGAGTGGGCTTCTCACAACCCATTGCCCCTCTGCTCCTCTAACCCAAGAGGGGTTGAGGAAGAGGAGGATGAGAAGAGTGACCCAGCCTGTTGACACCTCCTGGAGAAGAACCTGTGAGGTGAAAGTTGGAGGAGAGAGAAAAAAAAGAAAGGGGGAAGGAAAGCAAAAAAGAGACAGAAAACAAAAAAGGAGGGAGAGGCTGGGCTCAGTTAGACTGCTGAGAAGGAGGCACGTGTTTGTCTGTGTAAGACCCTAACATGCTGGGATATAAGAGTGCGACTGAGGTAGCCAATGTGCAGAACACACGTGTCAGCCAGACTGTTGGCAATGTTCAAAACTTATCTCTAAAATGAGGCACTTAGGAATGACACCTGGTCCGGAGTACGGTTCAATTTGCGACGCCAAATTAGCTCTGTAAGGAAAATACGACTAGCTATGGAAATAACTTTTGTCAAGACCTTACCTTGCAACCACAAAAAACTTTGCCATTTGCAGTACACTCACCTTTCGAAGTTTGACTTACCATCTCTCCTTGACCTGCAGGAGTAAAGTGTTATGGTCAAGGGCTGAGAGAAGCAGGTCCCATAGCTAGTTAGAGTGCTCGACAGTGTGTCCCTGCACATCAGCTCTGTTGTATTAATCGATTATTTTACATTCAATCTCAGGTCTTACACAGAAAAACTCATTTGGTTATTTGAATGTAATTGTTTTTGATATTGATGTGTATTACAGCACACTGTCAGACTTACCAGGCCCATAAAAGATCATACTTACTCAATGACCAGCAGTACCCTATTCATTCCAAACAGCAGAATGGGGCACAGCTGAAGCTAGAGCCTACATTTTAAAAACATACCCAAGAACATGAAAGTAAAATAAAAAAAAATAAAATAAAATTTAAAAAAAAACAACAAAGAAACAAAATAAAAGCTGACAGAGAGAAAGTGGAGAGCGCTCCCTGGACACAAAGACGGAGCAAAAAGATTCTGCGTTCCTGCAATATTTTAAAAAGACAGCAAGAGACAAACGCTAGGAAAAAAATAACAAAAATAAAAAACCTGTTGAGGCAAACCCATAGAAAGAGATGTTAAACATTATTGGTATAACTGGCAAACAGACCACATATTTCCAAACCACAGAACAAAGACCAGTCTAAGACAGAAGCAAAGGCCATACCTTTAGCCATGGCCAGGTAAGCCTGCAAGAAGGCATGACAACTATTATGATGCTGATATTAATGTTTAGCAGTAGGAGAAAAGTTAGGCGCTACTTACTTTCAGTAGATGCCTGGAAAAAAAACCCTCTCTCTTTTTGGAGAAACATAGAACAGAAATTCTCTGTACAAAGACCAAACTTGATAGAAGTTACCATGAGTATGCAAAGAGAGAAAGCCTTGTGGTTATCTGTCTAAGATTACCACAATGTTTGGCCTCCATTTGAGCTGTGGTTTGAGAGACAGCTGAAACTCTGTGGTCTGTTTTTGAACCACATCGTCAGAAAAAAAAAAAAAAACAAGTCAAAAGGAAAATACCTTCTTTAAACACCATAGTTTCCATACAAACACAGTATCATGACTTCAGATAAGGCACCGTCCCACTGCAGGACAGGGTTTAGGAGGTAGAAGTGACTTTGGGGTCGTACCTATAACACTCTTGGCAAATGATGCGCGCTTCAGCGTAGCTAGTCCCAGGTCTCCAATCTTGACAGATCCTGTCGGGCCTGTGATGAAAATGTTGTCACACTTAAGGTCCCTATGGATGATTGGAGGAGCCCGAGTATGAAGGAAGTGGAGTCCCTTGAGGATTTGTCTACACCAGCTCCTCAGCACTTTAATTTTCATCACCTTGAAACGCTTCAGATATCTAGAAGAGAACAGATCACAACGCACAGTCTCTGTGAAGCAGTGAACAAATAATTCTAGCAAATGTTGTCTTTTAATGTGGACCAACTTAGCAACTGTATTAAACATTAATCCTAATTTTATCAATTTATCTGTTACCAGTTTATACAAAGTTCAACCAATATATGTTCTCAGAGAGAAATCTCAATTATTATAATGATGATCAATATCAAAGGACTTTGCTCTCATCAAAATGTGACGTCTTAGTTTATACTGTATATGAGTCTTGTATTAATACGTTTGAGACTTACGTTTTGAGTGTGCCAGAAGTCATGAGTTCTGTGACCAATACAATGCACTTCCTGCCTTTGGACGGTCCCTCCCAGGAGTCATAAAAGCGAACAATGTTGGGATGCTGGAGTCCCTTTAACATGCCGGCTTCCTCCTTAAAGCGTTGCCGCTCTGCCTTTGACAGCTTACGATCCTACAGGAAACAAGAATAAATTATTTAAAGCTCTCACACTACTTATGGGGCAGCATTATTTATAGATGTAAACATAACTTACAGTAATAAAAAGACAGTCGATACATGACATCAGTGTTAATGTCCATGTGAGGTAAGCGTTCCCTATTTAGCATCTGAATGTGTCCATTCATAAAAAGAAAATGTTTATGACTCTACCGGAAGCTTAAGTAAGAAAGGTATTACAGTACACAGTTCCTTCCTTCACACAAAAATTACACATTTGCTTCAGCACAAATAAACATACAGTGGGAGACAGAGGAATGTGGCCCTGCTTTCTCTGGCAGACGACGGCAAACCAAAAGGAATGTGTCTAGCTTTGTCCTTTCTTTCAAGCAATCCAAAATGAGAGACGACCCAGAGCTGACTGAGAACACAGAAGATCAGTATAGCATAGACTACAGCATCCAAGGAGTAAACAGATCAGGCTTTTTACACCAAATCACACATGCTGTCTCTACAACCCTTCTTACTACACTATGCAACACAAGCTACATTCATCAGTCAGATGAAACCGGTTCAGGCAATGCGAGAAAATGAATAATCAAAACCACAAGACAATATCAATATGCATTTTCCAAATGATGTCTTTAGATGTGGAAAAAGCGTCTGTTTGCCATGCATACACATTTACATTTGATAGAGTGATTATGCTAATCTAGACAACCCAGCATCATTATTTACAACATTAAAAATTGGAGACAATAATGAATATTGATATATTTGAGGCTAACACTGTGTATCCGAACAAAGCTGTGGTAGATGATAAGAGTCGACAAATGTTTGGCAGCTGATGGGGCTGTTGATGAATCAGAGTAAAATGTATGTAAACCTGATAGCACTGTCGGCCCAGTTGGATTTAACATTCCATCAACTAATGCATGAATAAGGATTGGCATTAATGCCGTTTGTAGTTCTGCGTATTAACAACAAATCTGGAATATGCGCAGCCACCCTTCTCAAGTTTCCTGAGCAATTCCTAGCATGACCTACATTTACAGCATGCATGACTACAGAGCTGCAAACTCATAGCAGTTGGACAAGCCCAGTGAAGCCCTGCAGCCAAAGACCTCCCTTGAAACCCACAGAGACCTGGCCACAGGCCAAGCTGTCCAGGAAATTCAGCCCATTTGTGAGTGGAGAGAGTGTTTTTGACTTGGTGTGTGTTTTAGCAAGTGACAGAAAACTTTCCAGTGACTAATATCAGTTGGAGAGAACCGGAGATATCTCAGAAGTTTATTGTCTACATTGTCTGAGGGCAATGCTGAAAAGACGAATCAAGAAGCTTAAGTGAAAAATGTTCGAAGCAACAATGAGGAGGAAGGGAGGACGCTGAATCAGAAATCAATGTCAGGAAACACAAGGTTAGAGAAGATGGGCAAGTAACAGAGGCTCTACCATACAACTGGACCAAGTGACCTACATTTCAAAGTATTTACTCATTTATCTGGTGGGGCAGTGGTTTCCCTTTCTCTTTCTGTGCACCATGTCAAAACAGTTGTGCAAAACATCCCCAGCGGCATGCCTAGCCCCCCTCCCAAAATACCACAGTACTGTATAAATGACTGTACTTCCACAGTAGGCACACTGCCACTTTGATAATTGGCTTAAACAAATGCCTTCCCTTTCCAAGTTAAACCAGTTAAAAACAGCATGATTGAACTTGAGAAAGAAGCATCACAAGGAGATAACTTTAGGCTGTAGCCAGTTACTACTGCGTGCTGATTGTAAAAGATGACATATGGTCCACATGTTAAAAATATAGTTTTTCCAAAGTGTATGGAAAAAAACTAAAGAAAGAAAATAAAAAGTTTTCAGGACTCAGGGCCTGTAAAAATCTTGTGGGAGTTCACCATCTTGCGATCATAAGAAACACATCACACTCCTTATGACGGTCAATTTAAAGAGTTCTTTGGCCTGTTCAATGTCCTGCTTTTACTGTCAACAATAACGTCTCCTGACAGTCTAGGATGTATCTACAAATGCTAACCTGAGAAGTCGAATATTCAAAATTCAATCAACATGAAAGAAAAACAAATACTCTCTATCATTACAACTAAGTTCATTTTTCAGTTACATATTTTTGACATCACATTGTTTCACTTTAATTCAGTTAATTGTAATGAATTCCTATTCCAGCTGTAAAAGACCTTGTCAGGAAAAGCTGGGGCATTCATTTCAGATGTACGCTGACCAAACAGCAATAACCACAGAAAAAACCAAATCATGAAAACAAGATACGACCATTCAGATTGCAACCTCGGAGACCAGGAGCCTTTGCTGCATATTATCTCCCTCTCTTTCCCTCTCCTGTTTACTGTGGGTTGCTGCTATCAGCGGTCTAATAAAAGGAAAAGGCAAAAAATAATATACTGGGCATGTTTGCTTGGCTGGCAGATGTCACAGCTGATCAGCTGAGGTGGCAGCGGTTTGCTTACATCGTTTAGACTGTCTGTCTCAAAAAATCCCAAAAAGATGCTCACAGCTACTAAAAAAAGAACATCAAGCCTTGAAGCACAATTGCAAAACCTTTTAAGTGTTTTAACAGATTGCGTCCACATTGTTCGTCAGTTGAAGGCACCATCGTATTTAGCCTCGGAGGGCAACAGCAGCTGACAAAGTGGGTATGAGTCAGCTCACTAAAAAGCTGTGTTGCTACCACTACTGCTGCAATATCTGTGTAATATAACTCTGATCTATGACAAAGTGCCCTTGAAGAGTGTCTGAAACAAGAGACAACATGCATGGAAGAAATACAGAACCTGGAATGTGTGCATATAACATACAGTGTACACACACACCTATGAGTGAGAGAAAGATGCAGAAAATAATTTTTAACACTTAAAACTGTTGACGTTTAAGAGTAATATCCTCCAAAGCTGACGAGTCAACACTTTGTTTCTGGCCAACTCTGCAGAGTCAGCACTACACTTATCTGAAATCATGATCCCATTGCTTTACACGCCCCTCAACAAGCCAATGCACGGTTAGGTCGTTAAAGTGAGAAAACCCAATTTATTATCCAAGTTAAAACATGCAGAGTAGCTCAATCTAAGCAGACCGGAAAAAAAAAACAACATAGATTAAAGTGTTAGAAATGGGGCAGTTACTATCCTTTTCAGAGCTCCATATCTACTTAGCAAAAAGTCCTGACCTGATTTCCACAATGCATACAATTTCTACATGCATAAACAAAAATTTAATTACTTTAATTAATTCAAGCAGGGCTACAAATAGTGATTAACAATAAATTAAATACTAGAACAATAATAAACAGGTTAATTTAATATAATCATAGTTAGACTTTTAACAAGAGTCGTACTGTGATGATCTGTCATTCAACTAATGATTCTGAGTACATTTTAGATATAAGTACTGTAAAAACTTACAGTTTTATCTGACAGTTCACTGTATTGTAAGTCATTTTCACCAGTTGCCAAGCCCTAATACTACCGGAACAGTTTGTGTTTTCAGCCAATGCAAATTACATCTATTGCTATTAACTACAGTTTCACAAAAGCAGAGTGGAAAACTGTGCTTCTAGGCAAAGGCCATCATAAATAACCCAACAACCCTAAAAATAGACAGAGGGAAAAAAGGGCCTGTGATCATGCTGGGGGCTGGCGCTGTCAGGTCCCTTCTCTGAGGTTGACACTGAGAGCTACATGGAGCCCTCCGGGCAGCATTGGTTCAGATTTGGGTAACGGCTTAATGCCAAGAAGCCATGTTAAACAGCCTCACTCTTATTTTCTTAGCGGTTGCATTAAATGCAGAATCTTCCAGCGGCCAGTAATCTTTGGTGTTAGCATCACAGTGTGATACATGAGAATGGCATCTAACATCACTGTGACTGCCAGTCAAACTGTCAGCAAAAGATACGTTTACAGATTCAGACTATTTCATATCCACCAATGTGAAAGTCAGATTTTAATGTGGTTGAACAGAAAAACACGGTATCCACCTCAACAGATCATGGCCTTCAATAAATTAACATTTTCTTAACAAAGACAGGAAAATCAAATGGTTTCTATCTGAAAAAGGCTGCTTCTGACCAATATTTCTCAAATCCTTGATATTATATCCTATTAAAAAAATAGAAACAGCTTTATCTGGTTTAGATAAGTCTGGAAATATGCTTTGTAATATATGAAAAGCAAATGTTGTTTATATATATTCCACACCTATTAAGGGAACCTATTTGCTCAAAGTATTTTACATGAAAAAATATATATAGGTCAGAAAATACAGTAGCGCTCTCAAAATCTGGGTGACTCACTCAAGGCGTCAAAGTTTAAAAGGGCATAACCTTTCACGCAGTTACAGTCAGGAGGGAACCAGCGTCATGCAAAACAGCTGATCCTATCACTTCAGCTTTTCAGTCTATGCTGAGCGCTCTGGGTTTTCTTAAACTGGTCCAACTGCTTCACTGCTCCAGTGAATCTTTTACAGTAAACCTTCAGATATGATCAGAAAGTCTACCTCATGTTGCTGACATTCAGAAATGTGACGTTTCTTTCCAAATTTGTCACATGTATCAAACTCCCTCAAATACACAATTAAAATTCTAGATGTTACGTTAAACCTGAAGGCTACCGATCAAGAAGAGTAATGACGGGTAAGTCCCTATGCTACACTATTTGAGTATAGCGTGACACTCCCAGCGGATGCCACCGGCCAGCTGGACACAGAGCTCCCACAGCTCCTAAAGGATGCCTGGCCTTCTCTTCCTCATCTTTCAAAGTTTGGCTTCAGCCAGCACTACAGAGGAAGGAGGTGGGGAGGCAGCCAGTGGAAGATGACATGGTCGAAAATGGATGAGTGAGCAAGAAAGGGGAGGTTCCTAAATGTATTCCTCTCTTTTCCCCTCAACTTCCTCTCTGTGGTGACCTACTTATTGTTCAGACATGCCTGCAACGTGAGATGCGAAACAAATATGTGGGTTCAAGGGTGGGTGAAAACGGGTGAACGCCTAGAAATTCTTAGACAATTGTGGACAGATGGCTCTCCAGACTGAAAGAACCAGGACCATTTCATTTACACTTCAAACATGAAGTTTTTGGGCAAACGTTTGACGTCGGGCAAAGTGGGTTTTTGTTGATTCATTCGTAAAACACTGTGACCAGAGGGAAGTACTGCGTTCCACTGAAATACATCAGTTTCATTATGGTTTTATGTGGACAGTCCCTGAAAATGGAAAGTAACACATAAAAAAGAATAAATAGAAGCCACTTTTGTTCCCTCTGAGTCAACCTTTTACATATTTGTCTCACTTTACAGGTTTCTCTGATCTGAGAACGGCAAAAAAATCGTCTGTCAAATCTGAACGGTTTTCTGGTGTACAGCGAACATCGTGGCACAGGACTGCCATAGTGTCTGTATCATTTTAGCCATGTTTAAGGAAGATTAAAGGATCTTATGAGTAGAAACCTGTCAGACATGTTTCATGAGCAAATAGGCACAGGATTTGCTGCTGCTTCCAGCTGACACCGAATTCCCAGCAGTGAAGAAACAACCCCGATTACTGTGTGCATCAATGATTCTGGTATAAACAGGAAAGAAAACAATAACCGTATGAGCCCCTACTTCCTTCTTAAACAATTCAATATTAAAATTCATTCTGCTGGTATGTGTTTGCTTTTTAAATCAAATTAAAAAGCAAAGAATGGTTCATATACTTCTAGCACTGTCAAGAGCTCCTAAGATGAAATGGCTGTCATGACAACAATGTCTCAAGTAAATTAGCACATAGAAAATTACGTTTTTTAACATTTGTCCCCACTAAATATGTATCCAGGATGTATGAAGAACTTAAAACGAGCACTTGATGATCATGGGACTGCTTTAACAACCTGCGACATGTGACAGGGGATTTCAGCTTCTCAAATGTAGCCCGACAGTTTCTAGTACTGAAACTCCTGTGCTGACGGAGGAAGGAAGAGGAACGAGCGCATCGGGTTACACATTCATATTTCAGAACCGACCATGTGCCTCAAACACAGCTGTTCAAAGTAAAAACGGTATGAATCTCTATAAATCTTCTCTTTGCACTGAGCTGAATTGAACAAAAGCACAACTAGAACCCACGCTAAGTGCAGGTGAATTATTTCCAAACTAATTTTCTACATTATTTTCCCCTGTCTTTTCAAACTAAAAGTCAACAGAGACCACACAGATCTTTCTGAATGATTCGGTCAATAAACAGAACACTGATAACCCCCCAAAAAATCGATTCAAATGCCCTTGGTAAGTTGTCATATTCACTTATCATTAGCCCATAAATTCAGCCAATAAGCAAGTTAATTAATAGCATTAAAGAACTCGTCCGCCTCAAAAACTACTTGAATATGAGCAATCCCATTTAAATCAAACCAAATAGCTTACTATACTTACTAAAGTACATGGGGAATAAGTCATTTGTTTTCAGTTCACATGAAAGAAAAGCATATTATACCGCAGAGTAGAAGTTTAGATGATAACTTTAAGTGTGCTACCTCATTCTACAAGACTAAACAATGGGAGCAGGATAACAGTTGACATAGAAAAGAGTTGCCTACGACAAGAATAAAACGTGAGGAAGTTGAAAGGGTGGGAGGTGGACCAATAGTTTAGAAGCAGGCCTTGGCAGGTCAGCCTGCTGTGCTTCACACAGGAGATTCCACCGTCAGGAATGTGACCCATTTTACATTCACACAAGCATTCAGAGCAGGAATGCACTGAGCATGCGTGTGATTCGGCCTGTGTGAGGGGGGGAGGGGCACGTGTCTGTAATCTTCACATTGTTCTGAAACCAGTGTGCATGTGTAGCTGTGGTTCTATCTGCTGCCGTGTGAGGCCTATTGCTTTCATGACAGGGGGGAAAGCGTGACAGTAAAAGCAAACATTCATTTGGTGAATGAGGTCAAACTTTGCTACGGGCCATCTAGCTGCTATAAGTGGACAGACAGCAGAACTACAAATTTTTTTTTTCGCAAGTATTTTTAAGAAAATCACTAAGGCTTAAAGAAATCTTGCAAAGGAAAAAAAAAAACTAGGTCAAAAGTTGAATTTGTAAAGACTGTTAGGAAATGTTTTCAAAAAGCATGACTCAATTATTACGACCGTCACCCTGAACATTTTAGATATTCGACATCAAAATGTGTCATTATTCAGGAATGTGGTGAATAATTAACCCTTTACTTTTGCTGACAGGAATCAGTTCTAACTTCTGCATGTACAGAAAACAGCTTTCTTAATCTTTGTTCCAGGGGTATATCATGTCTGCTTTCAGTATCAAAACTGCATGTGAGAAATCATGATCATGCCTACAACAACTCTGCACATTACAAGCACAATGAGAAAAAAAAAACTAACCGTGAATCTTGACTTAAGTTATAACCACCTATTAAACAAGCCTTCTCATACTTTGTCACACCTTTTACTTGAAAAGTCATACCAACCACTACGGACTGTGTTTTACAAAACAGTGCACAGGGAAGTTTTCTGCTATGCTTTGATGACAGATGCAGTGCAAAACAATCAAAAGGGAAATGCTGGTCATGCCTCTCAGAAGGGAAATGACAGAGGCTGCAGCTCAGGTAACAGCGTGGAAGGAAACTGTTTTGGCTCTAATCCACTAAAAGGAAATGACACCGACTCAATTAAAGAAAACATTATATGTGCTGTGAACTTCTGATGTGTTCAATCAGTGTCCAGGAATAAAAATTAAAAATGTAGTAAAAGGACATCAATCACAATGAGGGAAAATAAGTGATAATAACCAGTTTCGTACCTGCAACTCACACCAAGCCACTTCCACTGTGGTCTCAGTGTCCAAGCCCTTGTAGACAGTCTTGAAGGAGCCCCGTCCAATTTCTATATCAAACTTCAGGAAACGTCCATCGGGTGATGTTCCCACTGCTTTGGTCTCTGCCTCTTCGTTGTCATCCTGCGCTTTTTTCTCTAATTCTCTTTGCTCTGCCTCTGCTCGCGCCTTGGCAGAATCCTTGTCCTCCTCGTCCCCCTCTTCTCCTGGATGTACCTTCACCTCAGTGGCGATTTCGGTTTCTATTTGACTTGGCAATTCGGTTCTTAAGCATGGTGCAGAGTGGGCTGCTACCACCGCATCTCCATCACAGCTATCTTGTACAATAGCAGGCCCCTGCTCTGAAGGCACTACATCCACCTTGGCTATTTCTGTATCTTTTCCTTCTTGCTTTTCTCTTCCACCGTCAGCCGACTCTTCATTTTGAGCTAAACTTGCTTCAGGTTTCGGTAGGTGAGCAACAGCAGCCTTTTGCCGCTGGGGTGCAGCTTCCCGTAGCTGAACCCGCTGAGGTGCAGGGATGGGGATCTTGCTGGGTAAAGGGAGGGCCAATGCCGTAGCATTGGAATCACTGATGACACTACGACGTAAAAACCGGTGTTCAGGGTTACATCGATCACGCTCCATGGTGTGATGCCGGCGCCTCACTTCCACTGGCCGGCACTCACCCACCATCGAATCTGAACCAGAACTGGGGCCATTTCCACTTTTCTGAGGGGGAGCCAGGAACTTCACCATTTTGTCGTCTGGCTTTTCCGACATCCCACCACCCACACAAAGAGTAAGGGGGTACAATAACTGAAAAATTAAAATAAGGATACTTCCATGTCTGCCATGTAGGCTTAAGTAAGTGGTATCTATCTGTGCTTTAAGAAAAAGAAAAGGAAAAGAAAGATAGAAAGTCTTACGACGTCTATCTCCAGCTGTCGCTCTTTTATTGCTTAAAGACAACCTTTATATATATGTTGCAGGGACTGGAGGTGTAAGATGGGAGGTGTTCTCTTATAAGTGGAAAAAGACTGAACACCGCAGCAGAACGCAGAGTGCTGATGCTGATACACAAGTCTCTTTAAGTCCACACCATCCATTCTGTAAGACACAGGGTGCAGCTTCTATGAAGCATAAGGAATCACTGGTGAGGAACAAACACGCACAGCCTGCAACAGGCACAGGCACCAAACGCCCTAGTGTAGGCAAAGGCAGGATGGGCAGACAGTCTGAATATTCTCCAGTCCAGGTTCACTGCAAGAGAAAACAGAAAACAAAAGCTGCCTGACATGTTTCAGAAAGTAACCAACATTATGTCAAATGTCAACAAGATTTGTAAGAGACCAGCCTAAGTGTTCCCAGGTAGAATTTACAGTACACATAAAGTTTAATAGTACGGCTTTTGTCAGAAGCACAGCGGGCAGGCACCACAAATCTTCAGCCATTACTTCTCAAGTCGACTGCTTTATGCATTTCCAGTGTCCTGCACTTAACACATCATTTTGCGATTACACATTTGATTGCGTTTAGACAGGTTTGCCCTCTCTGATAATAAGATTTGCTGTCTTGTCCAAGGACATTATATGCAGGGTGTGATTTTTTCCTTTGAAGTTGTATTTTTCAGTTGTGTTCACTCGATATATCATTAAACTAATTTGTTGAGTAAGCATTAAGTGTTTCTCTATGCTAATTATATGGTATGTAAAAGCTTTGTTGTTTTTTTTAATATGGGATGTGGGACAAAACCCATATGCACACCACAGCCCTTCAGAATGACACACTAACCGCTCAGTGCCTCGCGTTTGTTAGACCAGAAATAATTAATTAAACACAGTTGACAGATGAATATTCCTCCGTCTCCAGCTGAGGTGAGAAATAACATACAGTGCTGCGTATGAGGTTACTTATTACAGTCGGAATACGTGAGTCCATAGTTGAAATTGTTTTGTGCTCCCATCGTTAAAGCTGCAAAAAGCTAGAAATATTTAAACTTTAGTTGTAAAGGACTGCTGTCTTGCCAACAAGCAATCCTCGGCCAAAAACTGATTGCAGGCTTCATGTTTAAACTATTTTGCCCGGTTTATATTTGTCTGCAGCTGCTATTATCTGGATCAAACAGTCGTAACTTACAAACAGACGTGACTTTATGTCTGCGGTAACAGCAAAAGGGCATCTGTACGAAACATTTCTTGTAACTGAATAATTGTGTACAGAGTACCGTTTGCAGTTTACAGCATAATCAGGCATTTAGGATTATTATAGGCAATGCTATATTATTAATTGAGATGTGTAGCCTACATGTGTTTCATATGTCTAATGTCCTTGTTTAGACTGTCAACATCAACATGACTTACATGTGGATTCATACATAAAAAATAAAGAAATGATCTCTTTTGCAATTTCCCTATGGCTATAATCTTTTCAAAAAAATCCCCCATGAATGAAATCAGTAATTTCGATGCAATAATAACATTTCCATCACAGCGTAGGCGTTGCAATCACTTTTTGGCAAGTGAAAAACTGCACTGTGCATTGAATTATCCCTTTAAAGCTATTTCAAACAGTAAAAACAACTAGATATATTATAATCTAAGGCACAGAGCAGGTAAAATTATGCAGAGACATGAGGATATTTGCTCCCACAGACAGCAATCATTTTTGCCAGACGGTATCAAACAATTTTTTTTTGGTAATACATACTACTGCTTTTGCATCCTGCACCCTGTTGTGGTGCTTTAGCCATGCAACTAGGCAATGACAATCCTGTTACTTATTATTCATCTATCTACTGTGGCTGCAGCCATTACCAGCACAGGCAACCATAATGTCAGAACTAAACCGGATCATGTTAGCTGCAATAACATCCCGTCAGATAAAATAAACGGCGCAGCGAATTAATAAAATTTGTCTTTCAATTACCGTAAACCTCAGCTTACATACCCATTTCTTCATCAGCCGTAAAAGTGACACTACAGCCATCTGAAAAGGCAACATCGAACCCAACGCGTTACAAAGCAAGGAGGAGCAAACGGCTCTTTGTTAGCTTGCTAACGAGCACGGCTAGCACTCAGCTAGTTAGCTGTCGTTGGCTAATCCTTAAACAGGGAAACGATAACCATCGATGACTAATTTCCGCGTCATGTCTTTTTTAGAATATAGTCCGCCCCGTGGTCCAGTTTACAGTTTCACATAGCCACCGTTAGTGTTGTGATTTTTAAATAATCTGTAACCATTAACAACTGACAGTAAATCACAACTTTACCGTATCCAGGACCGGTTTTCATCCCTGAGTGGTTATCATCACACCGGATACCGATGGCCCATGTAACGCCGGTTGGAAAGCTACCAGCCAGTCACATACAGCGCCACTGCTAACTAGCAGGCTAACGTTAGCTAGGCGGGTCTTGCTAATGGCCTAAAGAGCTAGGACCCTCCTCCCCATTCAATTTAACGTTATCTGAAGCGTTAATAACACTAGCGCTCGTTTGTTGTTACTACGCAGTTCACAATTTTACTTTCTTTAAATGCGGCTTTACGTAGACGATTCCTATCCAAGTGGCCAATAATTTATGAGAAAATTATTTATTTTGGTAAGGTTACGCTGCTGTTCGTTGATGAGACTGGTTTTGCTAGCAGTTAGCAACATAGCCCTTCAAAACGTAGCTAACGTTGAACGGAGCCGGGTAGCAGATAGCGACCTACCTTAATATCGTATCCACAACACAAGAGACGGTCTGTGGCGTTGAAATTGTCCTCGGCGTGAATCCGTCTTCACACATTTAAAACAGAACACACGTAACACCACACGTATAGGTTCTCCCATGTAATCAACACCAAAGTGGCGATTTTTGGGCTCGCTTTCAAACAAGCGGCGCAGTTGCTACAGATTGACGAACAAACGGCATTTCCGAAAGCGCCTGCGCCAATAAGAATGACCTCATAACCATAACAGAGAGAAACACGGAGCTTTGAAGCTCATTGATGCCATCTGACTTTATTATGCCAGCGGATTTGGGTAAACTTGAAAACCATATGGGCTGAAAACACAAGCTGTAGGTGGTCTAGATGTGTGTGATAATGAATGATATCCAAAGCATATTCGGAATTAATTCAAAGAAAGCTCACTGCATTCTTCCTCTGCATTCAATACATTCTTGGCATAGCCTCATGTGGGACATAATGATGATCATAATCATAGTAACAGTAGTAGTAATAATTATTATAAGAATATTTATTTCATAATATTTTAAAAAATGATTTTTTTTATTATAATAAATAATAATTTGATAGTACCTTTCAAACCTGGAGTCACAAGGTGCTTTACAAAAAAAGAGCAAAACATTACCAAGCAACAATTACAGTACTAAAAGAAGTCAATAAAGCATTAGCAAAGCAATAAAACATTTAAAAAGCACATTAATAAAACATTAGAAAAAAAAAATTAAATATTATACAGATGACTGTACATGTGGGTTTATAAAACCCCTTTAAGCTTAATTAGAACAGAGTCATCAAAAGACTGAGTAAAGTGAACAACTGGCCCGGGCTCCAGAGCCAGAGGGGCCCAAAAACCCCACTTTCATCTACTGTCATCAGCTACGTATCTCTTGTATTTAGCTTTATGTTCTGACTGACTTTGTAATGTCTATTTTTAGCTGTGTTTTCTTTTGAAAATGTGATGTTGGCTGATTTTTTTTGGTCAAATGTCACAGGCAGAAGATTATCTTCAGAAAGGATAATAAATAAACCAAATAAAAATTATGAAATAATAATTGAATTAATGTGTATATGGATGGATGGATGGATGGATGGATGGATGGATGGATGGATGGTGTATACCTAAAGTGCATTATAAACTAAGGTGAACTGAGATTATTAGTTAACTATTTAGCCTGGTCTTGTGGAGGGACCCTGTATCAACATTATCTTTTAATAGCTTTATTATTTTAGTTTATAGAATATGTGGAATTTCTTCCTAAATAAAACAGGCATATGTCATTTCGTTTAGTTGCACAGGACTTTTGGGGCATTTGAGAGAACTTGGAGACTGCAGGATGTATTATTTAAGGCAGTATGAATTCTGTTGCAACACTGATGATTTTTTCCCCCATTCACAAATGAAAAATAGCTTCTATGAATAATGAGGTTATAATAATTTTAAAACACTTCACTCTAAATAACTAATTCAATCTGACTATGTTTTATTTTATAGTAGGCATTTGAGATTTTTTAAAGGTACCTACCATTAAAATTATGGATACATTTTTGAATAGAACTTTATTGATCCCTTTGGTGGAAACCTCAGGGAAATTGCTGCAATTGGATTTTAGAAAATGTTTCGCTGATCTTTTTAAAAACTGCAATTCAACGAAATTAATCCTTTTTTTACATGCATATCAAATTTAAATAGATGTATTTTAAATTTTATTTGTAATTTTATGAATGTTGTAAAAAATAATTTTGTGGATTTTTTGTGAAAAGACAATCAGCAAAGCATTTTTTTTTAACCGACTTACACTGAACAAAAATATAAACACCCCATGTCAAACATAAGAGTTTTATGAACATTTGGGTTACGAAATATATACAGAAACTCAAAATATATTTTCAGTAATTACTGATCTTCATATCGGCATTGAGAACATTGGGTCTGGCCATTTGTAGTGGACTGACAGTTCTTTGAACATGACAGGGGTCAGGTTGAGGAGTTTGAGTTTTCAGTATCTTGTGTGTCCGTCAGCTGCGTCTCTCAGAGCAACACATCTTCGCATGGAGTTGATCAGGTTGTCTATGGTGGCCTGTGGAATGGTATTCCATTCCTCCTGGAGTGCCACACGGAGCTGACCCACATTGCCTGGAACTGGAACACGGTTCTGGACATGCCTATCCAGAACATCCCATAGATGCTCTATTGGGGACATGTCTGGTGAACATGCAGGCCAGTCCAGAACTTCCATGTCCTCTGTTTGAAGGAATTCCATGCAGATGCGGGCAACATGAGGTCGGGCATTGTCATGTTGAAAGGTGATGCCATGCTGGCGCACAAACGGCACAACAATTGGGGTGAGAATCTCATCCCGATATCTTTGTGCATTAAGGTTCCCTTCAATGAAGTGCAATGGTGTTCTATGCCCGTATGTGATGCCTGACCACATCGTAATGCCACCACCTCCATGGGCAACCCTGGGCATAACATTTGCATCTGCAAACCGTTCACCCACGTGTCTTCCATCTGCACGATACAACTGGAACCTGGAATCATCCGTGAACATCACTCTTCTCCAGCGTGCCAAGGGCCACCGGACATGTGCAGCTGGTTCCTACGCTGGACAGCAGTGACATCCAGACCACGGTGAGGGCGCCGAGCACGCAAGTTGGCTTCTCGTAGGCGGTCAGACAGTCTGAGGTGTGATGCGTCTGTTGTGCAGACCAATAGTCTCATCAGCTGTGTGTGGCTGGTCTTAGGCGATCCCGCAGATGGACGAGCCGGATGTGGCGATCTTGTTCTGGAGTAGTCACACGTGGCCGACGAGCATGAGGTCGATTTGCAGTAGTGCCAGTCTGGTGGAAACGAACTCTTAAACGGCCTATGGTCCGATAATGGACACTGAGCCGTGCAGCTACTGCTCTGGTGGACATCCCTGCATCCAACATGCCAATGGCACTCTCCCGCATAACTTGCAACATCTGAGGCATTATGACTTGTGACAAAAGTTGACATTTTGGGGTGGACTTTTGTTGTCCCCAGTCCAAGGATTGTCCAGCTGTTGCTCATTTTGTCTGATCACCCACTGGACATGCCCCACCTATGCACTGAGTAAAAAAAACAACTCACTGGGTAATGCTCACTGACAGCAAGTTGGATTAAAAAATTAGACACAAATCAAGAGAAATATTACTTTTGTACAATAAAATGTCAGCAAATGCTCATTTACAGTTGCTAACTCCACATGGCAACAGTATTTGGACATGGGGCGTTTATATTTGTGCTCAGTGTAAATGTTCCTACAGGTAAACACTGCCCCCTGCTGGAATTTGTTGACTAAACATGCTATATGTACCTGATTTAATGCTGTTTCACACAAAATAAAAATACCCAGGTCTGAAGGCAGTCTGTCATTATATTATGCAGCATTGCTTAATGAATCTTTCATTATAAGTATGAACATGGGAGATTATAAATTCACTGATGGTAAACTACATTTCCATCAGAACCTGTCTTCTGAATTCAGTTTTGAAATACTCCACAGTTTGAGCACAACTTTCACTTTTCACCTCGCATCCATCCTAATCTTAGCATTTTTGTCAGGATTTCTCTATAAGTCTGCTTTATGTGACCGTCCACGTTCACCCCCCTCCCTCCTCGGGGCCGTGACCGCGCGTTTAAAATTCAAGCGTGGCGATGAAGAAGGCTCTCGTGAGCGCGCACAGGAGGCTTGACGTCACTGAGGCGCCCTGGCTCTCCTGAGCCGCTGCTACTGCTGGCAAAAAAGATGGCAAAATCAGATACACATTTACCGAGAAATTAACATAAAATGACGGTTCTCGCGGCCGGTTCTCACTTGACAGAGGATTCAGCGTCGGCACCGATTTGAGCTCCACCGGACAACGAGAAAGGTAGTTTGTTTGTAGAGGTTTTTTTTTCTCCCTACCACTGGCTATTGTGTTAGCGAGAGAAAAAAAATAGAGATTCTGCTTGACCACATAAACCGGGATGGACTAGCCTCCGTATGTGACGGCGAGCTAACGCTATATGCATTTAATGTTTCACCTCTTTCTTTGGTATTCACATGCCTCGCAGCTATGTGTGTGTGTGTGGACATGTGAATGAAGAAAGCTTAAAATGAAAAGCCGTTGAGCAAGAGGAGGAGGAAAATGGATATGGTTTGATATGGGTGTCTCCAAAGCAGACGCTGTACGGTGTCGCCGGGATTGTGCGAAAATGCTTTAATTCTGGTCAAATAGGTCACATTTTGACACCGCGTACAGCTAATTTATCAAATTGCCTATCTAGCTAGGCTATTTCACAACTTGTATTCCTATTTGTATGGAATTTCCAAGCAAGTCGGGAGATTTTTTTTCCCCCCTCTCACAACGTCCACCATAGACAATCCCCTTTTCCCTCCCTTGCTAGTTTTAATCCATAGCGTCAGCACATTAGTGAAATGATTCAGAATTCATTTTGCAGACAGAATATACGAACTAATTTACACACGACTCGAGCAAACGTGGAATAATTCGGAGTTAACGGGCGGTTGAAGACAAGAAATGTCAGCCGTTACTGTTAGCCGGTGTGTTAACGTGACATTAGCTGCTAGCAAGGCCACGCAGACTGAAGTTAAATGGCTGTGCTGGGAATTCATTCACAAACTAAATATGTGACACCTTATTTAGATCCATCACAGTGGGGAAAAAAAGCCAGAACCGATCATTAGATGCCAGGATTTTAAGTTGTAGGATTATCAAGACGTATTAAACATCACAGCATTCAGCTTTAACCTTTTGTTGAAGATGTTTGTGAAATCACTGTTTCATTAAATTGCCTATCCATCCAGTGCTCTGAAGCAGATACAATACTAGCATGTGCTTTTCCTCCAAAGGACCCCATGTGAGGAGAATTTTGTTCTTAGACATGACTTTTCACAGTTACATAACTGTCTGTACTGCAGGAGGGAAGACTGTGAAACCTACACGCACAGTGTTTCCCAGTTTGATTCGTTTTTGCTCTAATCCTGCTCTTTTGCATGCATTCGCTTGTATTTATAATAATTACTGTTGTGTGCAATTGCTGTGCAGTTTACAGGGAACGCCTGTGTTTTCTGTGCAGGTTGATGTCATCATTTGTAACACTGGACAGCTCCTGTTGGAAGAGGAGAGGCTGTTAGCATCCCTGAGAGTGTCTGAGCTCGGTTGTATCATGAGCATTGTGTCCGCTGTCTCCAGTTGAAGCAGATCACCAACACCGAGGCACAATATCGGGGGGAAGAAGTCACAACGACAAAACCTGCAAGGATATTGGATAGTTGGGGTTGTGCGTCAGTTTGGTGTTAGCTCTTATCTTGTATTTAGTGAGAGATGTACGGTAGTGCCCGCTCTGTTGGCAGAGGGGATGCCAACCATAGTGGAGGAAGAGATGGAGGTGGTGCGAGTAATCAGGGATCTGGCCGTTCCCCTCGCCTTCCCCGTTCCCCTCGGATGGGACACCGTCGTACCAACAGCACCGGAGGCAGCGGAGGCGGTCCTGGAGGAGCAGGAGGCAAGACGCTCTCCATGGAGAACATCCAGTCTCTCAATGCAGCATATGCCACCTCGGGACCAATGTACCTGAGTGACAATGAGGTCGCCATGGCGGGGGACCACCTTCCCAAAAGTGGCGGGACAGTGACGACCATGGGGAGACAGAGGGTGACATATGGGTCAAGAGGTAGCAACAGTGGAGTTGTAGCCGCCAGCACTCCCAATATCTCCACCTCAGTGCCTGCCAACGCTGTGCTGCCAGCAGGCATGATGGCAGGTGATGCTCTAGCTTTTGGGGACCACCACATGGCCTCCACGGTGCCCCACTCTCTAAGGCAGGCCAGAGACAACACCATACTTGACCTGCAGGCTCAGCTTAAAGAGGTATTTTGCTAATATTTCTACCAGTTTGCACTTTCAAAAATGTGGAGTGTAATTTGACAGACCACATATACGGTAATTATGTCCTAACCATTCTTCCTGCTTCCTCAGGTTCTGCGTGAGAACGAGATCTTGCGGCGAGAAGTGGAAGTTAAGGAGAGCAAACTCAGCTCCTCCATGAATTCTATCAAGACATTCTGGAGCCCAGAATTAAAAAAGGAGCGAGCTCTGAGGAAAGATGAGGTTTCTAAGATAACCGTCTGGAAGGAACAATACCGTGTTATTCAAGATGAAGCACAGGTAAGCGTTCCCTTATATTTATTTGTTTCTGATCTCATCGACTTATTTCTTACATTTTGAATGGAGTCATCAAACTGCCTGGGCCAGGCATGCTTGAGTAGAAAAATACATTTCATCCAGTGTGTCAGCTTTAGTACAAGTGTGTCTCCCTCCTATTCTTCTCTGCATAGGTTAGAGGCAGTTTTTGAACATCTAGTTAATCCTCTTATATGCAGCTACTCGTATATGCTCGTGCTTAGTAGATGAAAGAGGGCCCAAGTCTAATGGCTGCATTAGCATCTCTGTATGTTTTAGAAATTGCTGCATGTGGTGAACAGGATAAAATATGTTGAAAAGGTATATTCAAAAGTGGATGTATGCGTAGTAGTTTAAGCACTGCATAAGATGAGAATATTGTTGCCGTGAGCAGTTTCAAAGGACTGGTTGTAAATAGATTTATTATGTGAGTTATGCGCATTCAAGAGCATTGAACATAATGTTCTCTTTTGGTTTGCCACATGTTTTGGACTCAGCTGACGCGACATATTGAGGTGAAATGATCAAAAACAGATAAAGAAAAAACAAACTATGAGCGTGAGGGCGTCCACTAATACGGTGACCGCTTTGATTTCCTGAAAAGTTTTCGGTGACAGCATTTTGTCTAGCTTCTCCTTCGATCCAGGTTCCTTTAGACGGGGTATGAAAATCTAGTATTGATTCCACACACTTCTGCGTCCAAGACCTGTCAAAATGAAGGATACGACAGTGTGCCGGACCTGTTATTGTACAGCTGAATGTGTGTTGCCGTTCATCGAAAGTGGTTGTTTTCTTCCGATGTCAGGTGCGGAAACCAAGTATTTTCATTAGCCTTTCACTCCCTTTTACTACATCTGTGCCAATTTTCTATTTTTAGAGACACAAACTTCACAAAATTCAAGGCCGATTCTTTGTTCCACAGCGTGGGTCTGCCTGCACGCATGCCGTTTCACAAATATGTATTTGATAAGAGTAACAAGATAAATAGAGACAAGGTCTTTGTTAAAACCCTACACTACGATGTAGGACTTGTGCAATTAGGTTTCATTAATGAAGAGAAATCGTCTTTGTTTCGCTGTGATTCTTAATGGATGGGCAGACCTGTATAATTTGCTGTTTTCACTCCTGCTGAGTCACAAAATCACACTCTGGACTAATTCCCAGTAATGCCCGACTAGCGCAGGGCTAATCAGCGGGTGCTTTAATTTAAAGATGTCTGCTTTCATATGTCTGCCTCCACCTCCCACGCTGGCACACATGCAGTGGAAGGCATGGACACACACACACACACACAAGCTCTCAAAGACAATTGGATGATTACGGCTCCGGTTAAACTGCCTGCCCTCATTGAATAGAGGTCCAACTGAATGTGCATACAGTACGTCTGCAATTGTGTGTTTACATGTATAATTTAGATTTTTCCTTACCACAGGGCATTTATTTACATTCCGCCGTGAAAAACATCTGCTGTTACCTTGTGCAATGTTACCATGTGTAGCAGTATGAACTCGCTGTCATCTTTCTCTTCTCATTAAAAAAAAAAAAGGTCAGATAGTCACTGAATAATCACCAGTTATTTCTTGCTAATTACTCCTTGTCACATAAATAAAATATCACATTTATCACAGGACACAGAGAAAGACCAGACATGAGATTTCAACAATAAGAGAGAATTAAAGAAGAAAAACTTTACACAGTGAGCGTCTCTACCATTTTAACTTTTACACAGTATATGAGCAGCAGCAGAGGTCTGATTCATCGTGTTCAGTGTCATTACAAAATGTGACTTGACGGTTAGATCAGTTTAGTTAGTGCATCATAGGTCTTATGCTTTGTGCTCACCCAGACACCTGACTGTTGTCTCTCCTCAGGCAGAGAGAGTGAGAATATGGGGGCTGAGGAAGAGAGAAGGTGTGTGTGTGTGTGTGTGTGTTTCGGTGCTTATCTGTGCATGCATCTGCCTGTGTGTATGTCGGATCGGTGCAGTCACAGCAGTGAGTCAGCCTTAGTCACGGGGTGGAGAGGGTGATGGAAAGGGACAGTTAGCAAGAGGAGAGGTGAGAGTATTAGAGGGAGGAGATGGGGTGAGAGCAGGCGAGGTAGATGAATAGTGTGTTGCTGGTGGAGGGAGAAGGAGAGGATGACAAAGGAAGTAAAAGGGAGGGGGCTGGAGGCGGAGGACAGAGAGAAACGAAGGCAGACACTGACTTCTCTCTTTGTTCTGTCGTCTGAAAACGCTCACAGCTGGTTCAGAGCACAGTGTAACACAGCCTTGTGTCACTGTCTCACAGGATCTCTGCCAAGTGTCCGTGGCGTCAGATGCCACAAACAATGCAATACTATACTGGGCCGATTGTGTTTCACCACTTGTATTTCTTTGGGCATGAAATGTAACACTGTCCACAAAGCCTGCCTGTTGAGGGTGCATCAGTCGAGGCATTGCTAAACTTTCAGTCATGATTAGAGGCTGATTTTTAAACAGGCTGTAACACAATATTCTGCCAGTATCCATTCCCATAAAGTAAAGTGGTTGCAGCCTTGGTATCATTCAAATGATCGATACATTTTTCACTTCATGTACCCCTGTATAAATCATCTTGTAATAAAGGCTTGCAAACGGATAAATGTCAACAAATACATGTGTGTCTTCTCTCTATCCTCAGCATCTCCAGATGACCGTTCAGGCTCTCCAGGATGAACTGAGGATCCAGAGGGACCTGAACCAGCTGCTCCAGCAAGATCCTGCCAACCAAGGAAGGGACCTGGCCCTGACATCTGAACCTACAGAGGAGAACTACCGGCGGTTACAGGGCGAACATGAGAGGCAGGCCAAAGAGCTCTTCCTTCTTAGGAAGACCCTGGAGGAGATGGAGCTGAGGATTGACACACAGAAGCAAACCCTGGGAGCCCGAGACGAGTCCATCAAGAAACTTCTGGAGATGCTGCAGAGTAAAGGTGGATTTAGGCCTTGAGAGAATAACTTAATTAGATTTTTAATTAAGTACCAGTGGAGAAATGACTGCTGCTTTTCCTCTGTTGGCTAATAGTTTCATAATATTCATTCATATTAACTCTAAGCGTCAACAGGAAAAACAGCAAAGTCAGCAACAAGTTTCTTCCATGAGCATTTTAGGTCTCAGTGAGTGTTGGACACTTCAAGCCACTCTGCCTCCACCCTTTATTTACTTAGCTCCATTGAGACTTGGGTCAAACATGACATTCTTTGCTCCATTAATTATCCACCATGTATCATCTCAGCTTAACCAGGAGCTTTTGAACACTTGAGGTCTTTGCATTGGCATCCTTCAAAATAATTTCAAGTTTCAGTCTTGTGAGCACAAAATACCAAAGATGTCACATTTGACAAACTAAATGTTACAGAAAGCCAACTCCCTTAAAAATAACTTAAATAAGTACAATAAATATATACTGACAAACAATTCAGATACTGTGTGCTTCAGCCATTGTTTGCTTTTGTTTCATGTTCAATGCGGAGTTGCTGATCTAGTTTAGGCATCTATGCTTGCTGAACAGATCAGCTTTTGTCTGAAGCATAAAACAGTGAGCCTCTGTGTTTGGCACAGCGAGTTAACCACAGGACTTATGGTTGTCAGGTTGCCTGTTGTAAACCTCTCGTCTACATAAATACCTTTTTACCGACTTCATCATGTTGACAAAGTTGTTGTGTTTGCTGTGCCAGGACCATCTGCAAAGGCATCAGAGGAGGACCAGGAAAGGACCAGGAGACTGGCTGATGCAGAGATGCACAGGCATCACCTTGAGAGTTTACTGGACCAGAGAGACAGAGAGATTACCGCACTAAGAGAGGTACTGTCCAGTACACACAGGATGACATACACATTAAATGTCTTTTGTCAGATTTGACAGTGCACATAAGTATTTTAGACATTCATGCAACATTCAATATCCGACCCAGCAGGAACTCCATCGTCGCTACGAAGGAACCCCCGAGTCCACCAAAACCAAGGCTTTACAAACTGTCATCGACATGAAGGTGAGAATTTAAATAAAGATTGTGTTTATTGTGTGTGGTGTCATGCAATGCTATAAGTGGTAACCTTTCAATGTCAACCCCAGGATGCAAAAATCAACTCAATGGAACGGAGCCTCAGGGACATGGAGGAGGAGCTTCTAATGCTGAAATCCAATGGACTCCTGAGCTGCGAGGAGCGTCAGGAGGAGATGAAGCAGATGGAGGTGTACCGCAGTCACACCAAGTTTATGAAGAACAAGGTCAGAGACAAGCTGATATTGGTTTAGTTTGACTAAACTGCTTTAATTCTTCTTTCTTTTTCAGCTCTAATACATAAAACACATTAAAGTAGGACTCAGATTCCTCCTGAAAAATCTTGATTTTCAGCCAGTTTCAATGTTGGATTCACAGGAAGCATCACTTTCTTGTCCAACCCTCCCTCTTTCCCTTCTGCCTTCAACTTGTATTTTTCAGATGGAGCAGGTGAAGCAGGACCTCTCCAGGAAGGACACCGAGATGCTTGGTTTGCAGACTAAACTGGAAACACTAACCAACCAGTTCTCAGATAGCAAGCAACACATTGAAGTCCTCAAGGAATCCCTCACTGCCAAGGAGCAGCGCGCTGCCATCTTACAGACAGAGGTACAGAAGATGCGTATCTATACTCTCTTAAACTGCATATGGATATACAACAAGGACACTCTGAGGGTACTTATGTGCAGTGAGAGGAGGGATGTAGGATTGATAATGCAGCAAATTAAAGACACACATAAATTGCTATGTGTTAAGAAGATGCCTGTTTTATTTGCTCTTGTCCACAGGCATTTTAAACTTGACCCGTATACATTTATGGCTGTTGTAATTTATTTACCCCTTCCTCATCAGGTGGATGCCTTGCGTCTGCGCTTGGAAGAGAAGGAAGCCACTCTGAATAAGAAGAGCAAGCAGATACAAGAAATGTCCGAGGAGAAGGGAACCCTTAATGGGGAAATCCACGACCTCAAGGACATGCTGGAGGTTAAGGAGCGCAAAGTTAATGTACTGCAGAAGAAGGTGATTTTGACAAAGAACCATTTACAAGAACTTCTGTCGAGTTGCATCCATCATGTCACAGCACGTGTCCTGTGATTGGTGTCCGTTTTGACTGAAGGTTGCTTGTGTTTGCGCTGCAGATTGAGAACCTGCAGGAGCAGCTGAGGGACAAGGAGAAGCAGATGAGCAGTCTGAAGGAGAGAGTGAAGTCCTTGCAGGCAGACACCTCCAATACTGACACCGCTCTCACAACGCTGGAGGAGTCTCTTGCAGAAAAGGTGAATTTACGCAAACTGGAATTTGTTCTTGTGTATCTGTGCATTTGTAGCTATGTACATTTGTTGGTTGGTTTTAGCAGTGAAAGCATATTGTGCGATTGTTTTCTCCAACTCTTTGTAGGAGCGCATCATTGAGCGTCTAAAGGAGCAGCGAGATAGAGATGACCGGGAGAAGACCGAGGAGCTTGACTCCAACAAGAAGGAACTGAAAGAGTTGAAGGAGAGATTGAGCTTACTGCAGGGAGACCTGTCAGACAGAGAGGTGAGAAATGGATGCAGAAAAACAGACAAACTCCGGTGTACTGTGATTCTATTAATACAGTGAAACATTGCTGTCAGCCGTTTCTATTAGTTTGCCGTGAGTCATGGATGCCTTTTATTGGATATAATGTATTTTCAGTCTCTTCGGTCTCATGCTCTGCTCGTTTAATAAGCTGGAACAAGTTCACCTATACCTCTGTGTATGTGGTTGTGTGTATGTGCAGACCTCTTTGTTGGACCTGAAGGAGCATGCATCATCCCTGGCGTCCTCGGGGCTGAAGAAAGACTCCAAACTCAAGAGCATGGAGATTACCTTGGAGCAGAAAAAGGAGGAGTGCCTCAAACTGGAGAACCACCTTAAGAGAGTGAGATGCCTTAAACACAGACAACCTATGTGGCTGACTAAGCTTGATATGATGCTGTTCAATATTTATTTTATATAACTGTGATATAGCTAGAGCTTTTTTGGTCCTTGCCCGCTGACCCTGAAGTGATTTCTAACCAGAGTCTTCTCTCCGTCAGGCACAAAATGCAGCACTGGAAGCTCAAGCCAATACTGAGCTAGCTGAACGAATTAAGAACCTTGAGCAGGAAGTGGCCCGCCACAGAGAGGATTCTGGGAAGGCGCAGGCTGAGGTGGACCGCCTCCTTGAGATACTTCGGGAAATGGAGAATGAGAAGAATGACAAGGACAAAAAGATCAGTGAGCTGGAGAGGTGGGTGAATGTTGTCAGTGTGCACGCTGGATGTTCAGGGGATGGACACAATAATACAATTATAAATATCAAGTAACTGATTAGGAATAATGTAGGTCCACAGTTTGCTTCCATAAAAGAAAAATCCTCACACGATTATAGGTTCCTCTGATACAGACTTCAAATTCTTCAGTGCTGAAATATGCAGACATCAATTCTCGACCGCCAGGGTTTTTCCCTCGTCGCTGTGCAATAGCTAATATATGTTTGCCATTGATTTTTGTATGCAGCAGCTTCCTGGTTGTTAGCTCTGAAATGAGTGTTACAGAATTTCTGATGATTGATTCTGTTTTTTGTGGTGATCGCAGACTGTAGTTTCCATCCGTTTCTGCCTGACCCTTGTTCCTCACAACTGGTACAAATTTTCCATCGATGACATCATGTCACTGTGGAGACAGTTGCGGCAGATTCATTATATTTAGTCCAATTTGGCCATCTGCCATTTGGCACCTCGGCAGTATTGGTTTAAGAGCTTGTGTGGTGCAGTTTGTTAGCAGATTTCATAATAGTGTTTCTGCAATGTTTGTTCTCTTTACTGTATGGAATGAACCATGTTGCTTTATGACAGAGGTGTAGGAAAGATGCTGTATAATCCTAGAGCTGATGTGCATGAGCCCCTCTCTCTTTTTCTTCATATTTGCTCTTCTTCTTAGTCTGAGTCTGCTTTTCTCTTTACTGCTTTCTTGCCTTTACACTGGGAAATTTCTCACCCCACCAGTTTGGCCTCCAGGTTAGTATTCGCACCTTCCTCTCCCTCCGATCATGACACCTTTTCTCTCTTTGTCCTCTTCTCACATTTCTCACCCTCTATTTCTCTGCACCTCTTGCCACTCTGTGGAGCTGCAAGCAATCGTCTTTTCTTGACACATTGAACTCTATGTCTCACCTCTTTCTTCTGCTCAGGCTCATTTTTCCTCTTTCACCTTCTTATTGTTCTGTCTTTCACCCTGAGTCAAATCTGAGATTGACTCTCTGCAGGGGCTGTCTAAAGTTTTAAAAGGCAACTCTGTACGGCTGTATCTTTCGTTTCAGTGTGTTTTTAAAGGGCAGCTTTTCATGGGATTATATCTCTGTGTGCCCACGTTGTGATTTGATATTTGCTGCCTGAAATTGTATTTACTTTGTGCGCACTGATCAATCGGCTACAATCATAAAGTTGCAATATCTGAGTCATCAAGTGGCTCATACCTCATATACAATGTTTATATGTGGTGCCAAGACTATATTTGCATGAACTCTTTTATTTACTTATGGATAGGCCATCTGAGTCATGCACCAATAAGCTCAGTGTGTTAAATAATAGACTGCTATATGGGAAAATGCTTCCTGTGCGCTTCACTCTTTACATTTAATCGGATCCAAAAATGTAAGATAAGTGCTTTAAAAACACTATTTATGTGCAGAAATTGTCCCCACTTTAATTTTTTGTCTGTTTATAGTTTGAAAGGTAAATGTTATATTTACTTGCCAGGTTGGATTGTTTGTGCTTTCTCTCCAAACGGAATATATAACATATCTGTGTCCTCCTCTATCCCACGGTTCTCTTGTAGGCAAATGAAGGACCAGACGAAAAAAGTGGCATCATTGAAGCACAAGGAGCAAGTGGAGAAGAGCAGGAATGCTCGACTCATGGAGGAGGCCCGGAAGAGGGAGGACAACATGTCTGAGAGCTCTCAGCAGGTGAAGGTGAGGCTTGCGTGTGGATTGCTTGGACCATACGCGCCCTGTAGGAAAGTTCACATTTGCTGGCATTGCTTTGCTCCGTCAGTGTCTAACGAAGCAAATTTGAACTCTTCCTGCTCCTCTTGTAAAGGACACTCTGCGTCAGAAGAGCGAGCGCATAGAGGAGCTGGAGGAGGCCCTGAGAGAGAGCGTTCAAATCACCGCTGAGCGAGAGATGGTGCTCGCACAGGAGGAGGCTGCCAGGTCACTCCAGGAGAAACAGGTACACCACCCACACAGGAACACACACGCATGACAAAGTAATATTAACCAAGCAACAGGACCACGACCAAACTCATCTAAATACTTAAAAACAGGAGCAACTTCATGTACTGCGATTCTTTCTGTCACCTTTTTGCTGCCGCTGTGGTGTCACTGCTCCTTTCTCCACCTCCCTCCTCCTCTCTGGCCTCCTTCTCTCTCAGTTCTTTCATCTTTGCTTGTCGTCTTCTCTTGTTTTCTCGCTGCTACAATCCGCCTCTCAGAAGCACTCACTCAATCCAATGCATGAGTCCAACCTCGCCCACTTTAAGTGGTCTAAGGTATGAGCCCAGTGTGTGTGACCTCCATCAGTGAGCAACCACACTTACAGAGGGTGGACACAATCAAAGCAACACCTGTACAATTCATGCAGCCTTCATGCAACAGCCCTGCAATGGACACGTTTGTGAAGCTTGGTAACGTTGTTGGAGCGCATGTTTTTGTAAAGTGTTGCTGTTGTTTCCAGCCCGTGTAATCTTTGTGCCATTTTGTTTACCTGCTGTTTGCTGGTAAAATGATGCGGCTTTGCTCCTGTGTCAAGTAGCCAATAAAATTGACACTTAGAGGATGAATTAATAATTAATTCTCTCATTCAGCCAGATGTGATTCAAGTATGTATTGATATTAAACGGCATCTTTTACAGTAAATAACAGGTAAATGAAATCTACTGCTATAGTTAAACCACACCTGTGTTATCGTTGATCCCCCAGTCAGTGCCTTCTATAAATTCTACTGCACCTCCCTCTTATTAGAGCAGTTCGCACTGACAGATTTCTTTTCTTAAAAAAAAAGGCCCAATGCTTTTACAAAAGCCTTTCAAATAATCCGTTTTGCTTTATTGATCGTTGAATTGTTTTGTGTTGGTGTGTGTCCCCAGATGGAGGAGCTGCTGGGTGCCATGGAGAAGGTGAAGCAGGAGCTGGAGTCCATGAGGGCCAAGCTGGCCTCCACCCAGCAGTCTCTGTGTGAGAAAGAAGCGCACCTCACAACCCTGCGAGCTGAGCGCAGGAAACACCTGGAGGAGGTGCTGGAGATGAAGTAAGGCTCGTGTGTTTGCGCGTGCACACATACACAGTAGGGTGGCATAGACTCTGGATTATTGATCGCTGCCTTAATCTTGTGAAATGTCATCCAATTCTGGCTTTTCCCAGCTGGCAGGCCGATGTTGTGCTATGAATAATAAATGATAATTGAGCTATTTACTTGTGTGGGTAAATGCCATGTTGTTTCACTTCCACCTAAAAGGCAGGAGGCGCTGTTGGCTGCTATCAGTGAGAAGGACGCTAACATCGCACTACTGGAGTTGTCCTCCTCTAAGAAGAAGAAAACCCAGGATGAGGTGGCTCTGCTGAAGCGGGAGAAGGACAGACTGGTGCAACAGCTCAAGCAGCAGGTGAAGAGAGGGGCTTCTGCTTTCTGTGGAGGGATATACAGGACTGAGGCACTACAGTGGGTCAAGGACTCTCACCATGGTTACTCCCATTCAAGTATAACATGAATGTATAATTCAAGAACTCAGTGTTCCTGTCAAGGTGAACCTGCAACGAATGGACACTAGCTCAGTGTGACTTTACAGTAACAGCAGTTTGTGTAATCAGCAGGAACGCTGCAAGGTGACCTGCTAAAATCACAGTAAAGTATGTCCTGGCAGGGACGTAACTTTTACTGTTCGCAATAATTTAAAGAAAAAACCAGGGACACACTTCACTATGTTGCTGATTCTGAACATGAAGTAGATTTGAAAACAAGTGGGTTGACATAATTCTCTAACGCATCAGATGTTTTGACCAACAGTTCATAGCAATTAATGTCCTTGTTTTGCAGCCTGTAGCAGAGGAGACAAAAAGGATTTTCTTTAAAAAACCTTGAGCATATAATAGCAGCTTCAAAAATGTTTCCTAATGCTGCCGTTGTGACCTAGGGTCTGATACAATGACATGTCGTAGTCTTGGATGTAAAGCTGGTGGGAGACTTTTACATTATCAGCTTAATGACACACATCCTTCTCCCTCCTCTGCAGAAACATTTTCATTTATGTCCATTAAATTAAAAATACCTCTCTCTCTTTTTTTTTTTTTTAGTTTTTATCCCTACTAAATGTCACATAAAACAAGCACTTAAAATGCAGGTGACTTCTAAGGCAACATGTGAACTAAAAAGAAACTAGATCCTGTATAGGGAGGTGCAGCCTCTTCTATTTTGTCCATAAGGGCATTCCCAGACCAGGTAAAATATGTCCTAATACAAAACTGACACGAGCTATCGTAAAAAGTGAACTACTGAATAGAAAAGACAAAAACATCGACACGCAAAAACAATACTGAGGTCAAAATAAAAAGGGAATCCACAGCTCCATGTGTGGAAAAAGCTCATGTTTAAGTAATAAAATGGATGGTTGCATTATATTTATGCATGCTGGCTCATTGTCGTGGCTTATTAGGATACCTGGACAGAACCTTGAGGCCTTCAATAATGTTACTAGTAGCACCTGTGCTTTTCTTACTTTGAGTCAAAACATCTGCTGTGAAAATGACCTATGATCTGATTCTTGCTGGTTTACTGAACTCACTTCCAGGATGCAGCAGAGTAGCAGAATCCCAGCAATTAAGCTAAAAAAAAAAAAACAACTGATGACCGGCATGACTGTCACGCTCCTTTTTTGTTTTTGTAATTCTCTCCATCTTTAATTTACAGACTCAGAACAGGATGAAGCTGATGGCAGACAACTACGAGGACGACCATCTGAAGACTGCACCTGATCACACAAATCACAAACCCTCTCCAGATCAGGTAGTTTGATTCACCACCAGTCACCAGTTAGCTTTGACAATGGCTGTTTTATACCACCTGCTATACCAGCAGTGATGTGGTCAAAATGTAGTATGGACAAATAAAAAAGAAACAAAATCTGCAGTTTGCTAAAAAATCTCTGTATGTTTTACATCAACAGTAAGATAATATTACTCTTGTAATGCAACATAAATATCAGGAGAACCAGCATAAACTCATGTTACATTTGCAGTAAAGTTATGCAACAAACCGTAGCTCAGTCTGGTTCTTTGCAATCGTCAGACTCATGAGGTAAATGTTCATTAACATTTTTAGCTTCTGTGGGATTTTTTGGGCATAAGGAAGTGCCACTGTGTTATTGCGTCAGCTTTTCAAAACTGTACACCTGCTAAGCCTGCTGTAGCATGCTGCAATATAAAACAATTTCACAGTTGTAGTATACATTTTGCAGTACATCCTATATAGTACCTTTATCAGAAGTCTCTATTTAATCTCAAACAACTTCCCTGAAATGTCTGCCATCAATTGGTTAACAAGGTAGTGTCTGGTTGAAAAGGACTAACATTATTGACATGGAAGTTTTCCTCTGTTTTCTTCTGAATTTTTACTTTCCTTGTCTGCTCACACACTAACCAAGTGTTCCTTTCTAATGCTGCAACTGCCTCACCTTGTGGTGATATCAGGATGATGAGGAGGGTATTTGGGCGTAGCCAACCTTTTGCCCTCACCCTCTCTCTCTCTCAGCCATTTTGTTCAGAAGGGTGAGCTCGTGTGAAAAGCCAGAATCTGTCGCTCCTTTCTTTGCTGCTACATCGGCATGTTTACTCGTCCTTCATTCATTTGTGGTTTTCTCATTGTCGTGTCAGTCCTCTCTTTTTCATGTTGAAGGTCACCGTCCTTATTGTTTTCACAAATTCATCCTGTGCTTCAACACTGTTCATGTATTGTTTTTTTTGTGGGTGCGGCAATGTGGGTTAGTGTTTCAGTGGTGTGTGTGTGTGTGTGTGTGTGTTTTGCATGTGCAAGCAAAGGGTCTCATCATCTCAATCTAAAGCATCGTAGTTTTGCACACAAACAGGTGTCAGATATGGGTTTTAACTTCAATGTTATCAGTGTTTGAGTAAGTTTGTTAGAGCTACATAGACATACATATACGCTGTTTATTTATGCAAGAATATTGGCTTTAATGTGAGATGGTGATGGATCGGTGAGCATGCATGCAGATGATGATGCTTTGTTTTTCTCTCATGGAATCTGTTGTTGCTTTAAATGGAAATGGTGTCTTGAGCTTGTTACTCTCATTATGTTCAACAGTTGGAATATAGCTCTTCTTTGTTCTTCTTCTGGTGTGAATATTTCCTTGTATTAATCTGTATCTTTTCCTACGTTTCCCCTCTCTCCCTCCCTCCCTGCAGATGATACCCCCTCTTCTAGCCTTGTCCCAGAACCGCAGTAAGCTCAAACTCTACATCGCCCACCTGACAGACCTCTGCCACGACCGGGACCCCAGCATCCTCAGCCAGCTCACACCACCCTCTCACTACCACCACAGCGACCCCGAAGACTGGGAGGAGGAGCTCCAGAAAATGAGCGTGGAACAGGTAATGGAGGAACTCCTTTGTCTGTACATCACGTCATATGGGGTTTATTCATGTTATGTATATATGAATAAATATATGCATAATATTTGTTAAAAAAAATAGCACGAGACATGTTAGGCCTGTTTTAGGGGAGGTAGGTTTATTTGTGGAGCTCCTATAAAAAAAATAAAATAACATTTAAAATCACAAAGAGAAGTTGGTCAAATCAAGTGCAGCTACAATCAAATAAAACACACATAGAGAATTTTAGACAAACAAACACAATGCTTGTGCGAACATTTTAATCCCAAAATGTATTAAATGAAATGTGAAAAGTGTAGTAGGGAAAACTGATCAAAGAAACTGAAATTTCGATTGCAAAGTGGATTAAGTTGGGACACATTGATTTACCAGGAAGTTAATTTCAATTTGCATGACTTGCTTTTGCTTATTCCTGCTTTAAGAACCCTGTCAGTCACAGCATTAACTCAGGGATAGTTGGGTTGCTTTGGTTGTTTGAGGTACTTATGGGCGGTCAGTGTATTTCCTACAGTAGATCATCACCATTGGAGAAGCAGCCTGGAGAACAAGCACGGAAGCTAAACAATGAGCAGGATCGACAGCAAAATGTGTTTTATCCACGTAGAACAGGTCCACTTTAAAAAAAAAAAAAAATCTATTTTAGTTTTAAGTGTGCATTATATTTAGAATATTTTCACTGCTTTACCTTGAAGAGCAAAATTAGCTTATAGCTTGACAAGCATGTGAAAACACAAAAACAGACAATTCACGTGTTCTGTGAGGTGAAATTAATGTTTTTGCAACGTTGTCTGGTCTCTCTGAAGACAAGTGTTGCCTCGTCAAAAAGAACGGACTGAAGGTAAAGCAGTGAAAATATTGTAAATATAGCACAAACTGGTAAAGATTTTTTTTAAGGCGGCTAAAATACGTTTTGTCTCTGATCCCGTCCACAGCAGTTCATTTTTTTAGCTTTCATGCTAGGATTTCTTTCTGCTTCTCCTAATCAGGGGAGTTCATGACCTGCTGTAGGTAATACACAGAGTGGATACGTGCCTCGAACAAGCCCACTTCAGAAACTAAACCATCACTTTAAAATGTGGAGGTAGAGTTTGAAGAATTTGTTTCACATGGAACAGTTGTTTTTCTTCAGTAGACGAGTGATTGTTGTGTATGAGTTTTCTGATGCCACGTTCATGTCTTCAACCTTGCTAAATATTTCTCATTTTTTTAAACGAAGCAGAATTTTACTGATCGCTGTATTGAAATTGTGATTTAAAAAAAGACTCTAATTCTTGCTGCCTTGCCTGCAGTTGGAGCGGGAGCTGGAGGTGTGTGAGAAGGAGAGCGGAGAGCTGCAGGAATACGCCAACTCTGTTCTCCAGCAGATTGCAGACTACTGCCCCGATATCCTGGAGCAGGTTGTCAATGCCCTGGAGGAGTCATGCTGACAACTCTGACCTCAGACATAAACCCGGCCGAGCCCAGGTGCCCCCTACCTCCACCCAGTAAAGGCTCCTGGAAGGAAGAGAGAAAGCTGGGGGCATTATCTCACCCCGCTGGGCTCTTCTTCTTTGTCCCCCTCGTTTACCCTGCAACAAACTCACAGGACTCTTGAGTGCTTTCCTGTCTCATATGCTGCTCTAATGTCAGGCTGGCAACAAAAAAAAAAAAAAAAATCTAATTAGGGATGTTCACAGAGGCTGCACTGCAAACCATCGTCTGCTCATTTATTGACAGCCACGGCAGATGGCGAAGTTACAGTAGAAAGAGAAGAAGTCAAGTACAAACCTCACGACATGGTTGGCATTCATCATAGCACACAGGTGCGCTGGGAGAGAAAGGCGATCAGATTAAATGAGCAAACTTCCGCACAAAGTCTTGGAGTGTACTGCCAACCTTCCTCTCCCTAGACTGCTTCATTCAGAGCAGGAATTGCCAGATGAGGCACAGTTACCTCAACCCACTTTCATCTTTTACTCCTACTCATAAATCTCTCAAGTTTAAAGGGGTACATTTATTCCCTACATGGGACAGGAAAGCACTTTTTTGTCTTGGTGAATTAGGGAGCTGCTACATCTAGAGGGGGGCCGAGAGGAGCCGAGTTCAGCGGTTGCGTCACGGAGCCATGCAGATGCTTCTTTTTGTATCTTAGTCAGTGTCGCTACCCAAGTAGTAACACCTATGAAATGCCACTTTTAACCAGCATGTTCTCTGAGCTGTGGATTTGTCCGTGTAGCTAGGATTAGGTTGTAGGTACGTTACTGCGTCGTCTGTGGCTGGGTCATCGGCATTAGAGGGGGATCAAGTCTCGACCTTTGGCGCGGATCAAAGATCAGATTTTTAGTAACACAATATGTTCTCAATGGATGAGAGAGAGGATCTTAAAAAACAAAACAAAAAAGAAAAAAGCTTTTATTAATGGTGACGTATTAATTTTTAGATGGTTTTGCACACAACGTCCACTTGTTTGAGGTATGCAATGTTTCTTTTGAGAACGTTCTAGTGGCCTTGGAGCATGCACAGAGATCAGTACTGGACCTAACGCAGGGATATTTATTCCTCTGTAAAATTGGTGCTAAGGCATGATGTAAGAATTTTTGATCTGATCATCCAGTCTCATCCAAAGTTTCTATAGACGTTACTTAAAGCCCACCTGATCTTTAGTTCGTCAACTGAATCACTGAAGAATACAAGCGATAAACTCCTTTTTTTTTTTTTCTTGTATTTTTCAGATCACATAGAAAAGAAAAAAAAATACAAGCGATGCCTCCGTTGTTGTATTTTTTGAAATCTTCAGGGCTGAGGTTTTTAATTACTAAGTGCATCTACATTTACAGGAAACGAAAGTCACTTTTCAGCAGATTTTGACTTTTTAGATCAGTTTGTAAATAACGTGACATTTAACACGTACAGTGACTGAATAAAGGTAATTAAGTGGAAGGTGTTGTGCATTCTTTAAAAAAAAAAAAATCTGAAAAGTTAAAAGCAGTGCAGTTGTCTTTTGTGTCTAATTTTGTCCTCAGGACAAAATGTGTGTGTGTGACAGTACTGCCATAACTTGCGGAAAGTCATGTTCTATAGAGATATATATATAAATATAATACATATATATATATAAAATGTTTACTGTATCGATATGCATTGAATGTTTGCACAGAATCTTGAAGAGCAAACTGCTCTGAACAAAATGACCGTGGAGTTAGTGTCCTCAGCAGAAACTGAGGAAAGAAGTGTCAAAAAAAAACCTTGTGTCAAAATAATGTGTGAACTGCAAATGTTTTCAAACCGTGACTGTGTGATGGGAGAGTACTTTTCTTGCATTTATTTCTAATTGTCATTTTTTTATATCCTTTCACCAGACGGTGATGTAAATGTATTATGCTGAGATTCCAGTGTTGTCGTATTTTCGTTTATGTCGATGATTTTCTGTTGGTTGATGTCAAAGGCAGACTGATGGATAAAAATAAGTCTCCAACCATCCTGGACCTCCCGCTGGTATAAGAGGAACACAATGTTACACAACAGTAGAACTGCGTCAGTATACAACTAAAAATAGATGTTTTCTAGCAAACTTCCTATGTGTCGTAGATTTACAGATCAGTTTGGGAGGGAACCTCAGAGGATGCTGGCGAGGTGCTTGTTTTTTTACTTCTCGTCTGTCAAACCTCTCAGTGGAGATTCTTTTTCTTTCCGTTCCTTGTAACCCGTCACCGCTGGGTTGAGAGGAAAGCATTTTTTCAAAGTGTTTTCTTTCCCTTACTTTGGCCTGTGTGTCCCCGCCCTTGCCTTAATGTCTGGTCATCTCTTTTTCTTGACTCCTTATTGCGGAACACAGAGCTGATTAAGGGGCTTCTGTCGAGTTCATGGTATTTGTTTATTTTTTGTTTGTTTGTTTTTTGGCATTTGTATAAGAAATGTACTGCCTTCTGTCTGTTCGTGTTAAGAATCAAACTGTGTAAAAAGAAAGCAAAACAGACATGTTTGTGAGTTATTTGGATTTTGTATGTATGTAAATAAATAAATTATAAGCCTTGTTTTCTTGTCAAGTATTTTTGGCTGCCATGTACAGTGTA
>NW_007579336.1:80759-85433 GCF_000690725.1 Stegastes partitus | reverse complement strand
AATCTGTCTAGTTAGGACAGTGATTGTGAATCCTCCTCTCAGTAGGTTGATCATTTTGTTTCCCACTGTCCAGTCATTGATATACACTCATTTATTAAGAACGAAATGATCTGAGAATGAAATGTTCCCTTAAATTTTTTGAACAGTTTGTATCTGAGGGCTCATCAGATGAAGAGCAGAAGAAAATGTTCTAATATCCACATCTGTTTTCAGTTTTTGCACTTTTTGTGTAATCTTTGATATTTGGTGAGATATTGAATCGTTTAATCTTTTTTTAAACAAAACCATGTGAGAAGTTTACAGGGAAATATCACGATCTGGCGAAGCTGCTAACGACTCATAAACATCTGATATTGTGACTAGAAGCCAAAAACGCTGGTTTAATCTTTTTGTGTTATATGTTAAAAGCTCGTTATCGCATAAAATCTTCAATTTAAAAGTAACTGAAGCTGTCAGATGAACGTGGAGCAGAATATAAAGCATCTCCCTCTGAAATCTGAAGTATCATAACCGACCACACCAAAGATGACTCCAGAGTAACTGTGCTGTGCATCGTGGGCTTCGATCTAAAGCGTTTCTCCCCCTTAACAAGCCACACACATAAACACTGCTTTGTTTCAAACAGCTTTTATGTGGCTGTAAAGTAACATTTGTGTTTAATAATATTTCACTCCCAGTTTCTTGGCAAAAAAAAAAATCTTGGATCAAATTGGATGAGTTGTTCAGGAGCATCCTGCAGCTGTTCTAAAACTCTAGTCTTCCAAAACAGATATTTTAATATCCTGTTGTCATGAACTTTTTTTGTGAGCTTCAGAAACGGAGTGAGACTCTAAACAGCCGTTTCCAAGATCCACAAGATTTGGAAAAAGGGATGCAATCGCTGTATACAGCGGCAACAGTGTGAGTGTTAGAGCCCTTAAATCAGGATTGGAGACGTAGCTCCGAATCCTCACAAAATTATTAAGAACATGCGACCCAATCTGGGTATGTAAGATGCTGTGGGATGTTGCTGCACAACAGGAACGCCGGGTAGAAATGGAGCTTTGAGCAACAACACTTGACTTTGTTAGTGTTTCTTCTGTAACAGATCTTTTAAACACAATGACTCGCATATTTAAATGAATGCTAAACAAATCGGTATTACCTGCTGTGAAGGGAGTAAAATGCTAATCTCTACTTTAACTACATAATTAAAATCTAGCTTTCATTAAGCAGCAACACCTATAGTAAATTCAGAATCAAAGACACTGCAAGGACCCGAGAGATGTGATTAAACATCAAACAATAAAACTGATACAAGAGTGAAACTGAAGCATAGTTGCCATCTTTATTCATAAATAGCACTACTGTATGAATATAAAACAATCTTAAATTACTGCTTCTTCTTTCTTTTTTTTTTAAAACAAATAACTCTGTCTTTTTTTTAATCATTGGAAGCTCCTCAGGGGAAAAAAACCCGCTGACGGACAGTTTAAAGTATTGCATATAGCCTTGGTAGCTGTTAATCACTACACCTTACTGTAGCTGAGTTGATGAACCTTTGACAGAGTGAATAAACAAAAAACAAAAAAAACTGGAACATCTGATACATAACTTACTTCCTCAGGAATATGAAACATAGTCAACGATACGTAAGTAAACAAAGACTGAAAAGAGTGATCCGCCCACTTCAATTTGAAGTACAATTTAGTCAGCAAGTCATTCAATACAAAAAAAAAACAACAAATAAAAAGTTGGTTAAACAAGTAAAAAAAAATACATCAGCCAAATAAAAGAAAAACAAAAAAAACATTCTAAAAAAAAAAAACTTCAATCCAACTCCAGCCTTTCTGTTAAGAGTTAAAATGCCTAGTTATGCCTCTGCAATGAGATTTAAAAAAAAAAAAAAAAAAGAAAAAGTTAAAATCTCAATTGCGAGTCACAAAAATATACAATCTAAACTAGGATTCAGCGACAGTAGGCACTCCTGTGTTTGACGAGTGAGGTAGCTAGACAGTAAGAACTGTACACAGGCTGAGATTTAACGAAAGAGACTGAAACAGAGTAAGAGTGGAGTATTGCAGCAGAGGTGAACAATATTCCAGTGATCAATGCTGAGTCCCTCTCCTTGGTTTTTTTAGTCACAGTATAGAAGGTAGAATTAAGAATGGATACAGGCAAACCCTCTCAGTACACACTCGAGCGCTGTACACAATGAAATGTCTACTAAGTAGAAGGGTCTTCACCTCATCCTCTCACTCTCGGTCATCTGCCACAGCCCCAGGTTCAACACTTTAAGGCACGGGAGCTGCGTTATCCTCTCCAGACCTCTCTTGGTGATCTTCGTACAACCGTACAGGTCGATCCCCGTCAGCTGGGTCAAGTGGTCAGCTATCAACTCCAGCCCTTTGTCCGTGATTCGCACACACTGTCCGATGTTCAGAGTCTTGAGTTCGTGCATCTGGCGCACCATCCTGTTGATGCCATCGTCGCTGATGTGACAGGAGCACAGAGACAGGGACTTGAGCTGGTACAGGCCCTGGGCGATGTAAGCCAGGCTCTGGTCTCCAATCTTATCACAGAAGGAGACATCAAGTCCGGACAGCCGGAGGGAGCCCATAGCCAGATGCATTATCCCAGTGTCACTGATGTTATCGCAGGAGCGCAGGTTCAGGCTGCACAGGTGGGTCATGTGTGACAGGTGGATCATCCCTGCATCCGATATCCCCCCACAGAAGCTGAGGTTGAGCACTTTAAGCTTGTTTAGGCCCTTTGAGACATGTTTGAGAGAAAGGTCAGTCAGCTTCTGGCAGTCCTGCAACGTCAACTTCTCCAGGGACAGGCAGCCCTCTGCAGCGCTGCGGGTCATACCTGACAGGTGACCGATGCCCACATCCGACACATGCCTGCAGCTGCGCAGGTTAAGGCTCTTGAGTCTGTGCAAGCCCCAGGCAATGAGCAACAGGCCCGTGTTTGTGATATTGCTGCATCCCCCGAGTTCAAGCACCTCCAGGTTTTTGAGGTACTGGGCGATCCGGCCCAGGCTGGAGTCAGTGATCTGTTTACAAAGGCTGAGGTTCAGGACCCGCAGTGATGGGATGTCCTGCACAAAGGCATGTCCCAGACCATTGTCTGTCAGGTTAAAACATCCACACAGGTTAAGGCTTTCGATGTGCGGCATCCCCTGAATCACGTAGCTCAGACTGCGCCTCAGGCTGAGGATCTGCACCTTCTTGATGCCCCTGGTCTGCAGGCTGGGGAACAGAGACGGGTTGGCTCGCCGCAGATGGAGCTTGGCTTCCACCCCCCTCCACACAGACTTGTGGTAGGACGCGTCTCTCCAGGCCACGCACACTTGAGCTACTCTTCCTTTGTCTTTAACGTCCAGGTAACTGAATATAATGGCCAAAATTTCCGGGAAAAGGCACGATATATGCGTCTCCATCTCGTACATGTCTGTGGGTGGACTCCTGTGGGCAGCGGCGGTTGCTTGTTAGCGACAGTACAGTCCTGTTAGCGCCCCGAAACTCCGCTGCCGAAGTTGCTGTCTGGCCCGGCAACGTTAGCAAACGTCAGCTAGCGCACGAACATGCTAACTATAGCCAGTTAGCTTTGTGAGTAACATGTCAGAATCCACCCATGTCGGAGGAGCAAACCACAATGGCTAGATGGAATAAAACGATGACACAAAGTGGCTACTAACTGCGCGGCTGTGGCGTTGACGCAGATGTAGAAAAGTCCGAAAGGCAGCCGTAGTATTTACGTAGCGGGCGAAGCTAACAGCAGCAAAGCGGCGGCGTAGCGTCAGCTAGCTGTCGAAACTTGTGAGCGTCAAACGCCGAGCAACCTCCTCGTCCGAGACGTCCGGAACAACTTATTCTTTACTCCAGCTCATCGCCGAGCGTCTCCAAAACTTTTCTATGAGTAGAAACTTTCATCTCAAGAGGTGTTTTCTCGTACAAAGACAGCTGCCTGGCTTCTTTACCTTCTGTGGCATTTCCAGCAGCGTCGGAGCATCCCGGACCTCTACAATGAATAAACCGACTGTGTTAGCTGCTAGCAGCGTTAGCTTCAGCAGCGGCCCCTAGTGGAGCCAAGCAGCATCGTTATAACTGGCTCTGTTCAAACAAAAAAAACAAAACAAAACTGAATATATAATGAATGGCAGGGTGGATCATTAGAACACACGTGTTGTATGTTTGTTCTTTATTTTTGTGCGCACGTTGTTTCAGTTAAAGCTAATGCAAATCTGTCTAAATGCATAAATAAAAGAACAATGTAGGTTTTACGTGCTGCTGCTGCATTATTAATAATGGTGGCTTCAGATTAGAATGACAAGTTTATTGTCCAGGTTTGCAGACACACAGCTTTTATAAACAGTGACAAGAACAAACACACAGATAAACAAAGTTAGCAAAGCTGAACTTGGCAGCGTGTGTGTACAGAGAAAGTGAATATAAAGATAAAATTAAATCAAACAAGCAGACTGTCTACATGAATATTGTTTGGCAGGTAGTTGAAGTTGTTATACAGGAGCACAGAGGTGCCAGTGGGGCCTTGGATCACTGGAGGCTCAGCTCAGAAATCTTTAGTTTTTAATCTCATAAGTGAAACATTTTCAGCTCATTTTAGATCAGGGATCTACTGTCCTGCAGGTTTCTGTTCTGCAACACACCTGATTCAAATGAATGGATC